>NW_006922223.1:195765-216378 GCF_000298275.1 Orycteropus afer afer | reverse complement strand
AAAAAAAAAAAAAAAAAGAGAGAGAAAGAAAGAAAGAAAAAACAAACAAACAAACCTATTCCCATCAAGTTGATTCCAACTCATAGCAACACCTTTGGGTTTCCTAGGCATAAATCTTTACAGAAGTACATTGGCCAGTCTTGCTTCTGCAGAGTGGTTGATGGGCTTGAACTCTCAATGTTTTGGTTACCAGTCAGATGAATTAGGAACTATGCTACTAGAGCTCCTTCCTCAAAGCAGAGGTGAGCTTAATGGCAGAGTTGTAGCACAGCCTTCAGGTCCTTCATTTGTTGATGTGGCACAACTCAAAATGAGAAGTAACAGCATTCATTATTAAGTGGAATGTGAAATGTATAAAGTACAAATCTAGGAAAATTGGAAGTTTTGAAAAATGGAATGGAGCTCATTCAGAGCTAAATGTTAGGCATTAGTCAGCTGAAATTGACTGGTATCGATCATTTTGAATTGGATAGTTATATGGTCTATATGTCAGAATTACAAGTTGAAGAGGAATGGTATTATATCATCAAAGAGAACATTTCAAAATCTTTGTTAAAACATAGTGCAGTCAGTGATTAGGTAAAATCCATATTCTCACAAGGAAGAACTATTAATAAGACTAATATTCAAATTTATGTATAACCACTAATGCAAAAGATTAAGATTTTTACCAACTTCTGCAGTCTGAAATTGATCAAACATGAAATCAAGATGCATTGTTATTTAATGATGATGAATGACAAGGAAACAAAGAAGAAATACTAGCAGTTGGAAAATATGGCCTTGATATAAAGGACACCGGAGACCATAGGATAGAATTTTGCAATCCCAATTACTTATTTACTGCAGATATATTTTATTCAACAGCATAAATAGTGACTGTACACATGGATGTCACTGGAACAAACACACAGGAGTCGAATCTACTACATCTGTAGAAAGAGATTATTGAAAGGCTCAAATATTAACCGTAAGAACAAGATCAGAGATTGACCTAGGAACAGACAATCAATTGCTCATATGCAAGTTCAAGTTGAAAATGAAGAAAATTAAAACAAGTCCACAAGAGCCAAAATATGAGCTTGAGTATATCCTACTGGAATGTAGATTCTATCTCAAGAATAAATTTGACTCATTGAACACTAATGGCTATAGACCAGATGAGTTATGGGATGACATTAAGGACATCATACAGGCAAAAACCAAAAGGTCAGTAAAAAGACAGGAAAGAAAGAAAAGACCAAAATTCATGTCAAAAAAAACTCTGAAACTTATTTTCATGTAGAATAGCTAAAGCAAAAGGAATAAATGATGATGTAAAAGAGCTGAACATAAGCTCAAGAAGACAAAGTGAAGTATTAAAATGAAAAGTGCAAAGACCTGGAACTAGAAACCAAAAGGGAAAACACATATGACATTTCTCAATCTGAAAAAAATGAATAAAAATGTAAAATATCAAGTTGTAATATTGAAGGACTCTGTAGCCAAAATATTGAATGACTCAGGAAGCATCAAAAGAAGATGGAATTAATACAAAGAGTGACTATTCAAAAAAAAAAAAAAAAAAAAATTGGCCAATGATCAACCATTTCAGAAAGTAGCATATGTGTAAGAAGCCCAAGTTCACTGAAAGAATTGGTGAAAAACAAGGCCCCAGGAATTGATGGAATACTTAATGGGATGTTTCACCAAACAAATACGAAGCTGGAGAGGCTCGGTGGCCTGTTCCAAGAAATTTGGAAGATAGTTTTCTGGATAACTGGAAAAATCCATATCTGTGCACATCTATTCCTAAGTTAATCTCTGATCTTGTTCTGATTGTTAATATTTGAGCCTTTCAATAGTCTCTTTCTGCAGATATAATAGATTTGATTCCTATGTGTTTGTTCCAGTGACATCCATGTGTACAGTCACTATTTATGCTGTTGAATAAAATATATCTGCAGTAAATAAGTAATTGGGATTGCAAAATTCTATCCTATGGCCTCTGGTGTCCTTTATATCAAGGCCATATTTTCCAACTGTTAGTATTTCTTCTTTGTTTCTTTGTCATTCATATCATCATTAAATAACAATGCATCTTGATTTCATGTTTGATCAATTTCAGACTGCAGAAGTAAAAATCTTAATCTTTTGCATTAGTGGTTATACATAACCATCTAAAGAAAGATGACATTACAGTTTATTGTATAATATAATTAATATTACACCCAAATAAAATTTTGCTGGAGATAATTAAAAAATTATATATATATATATATATATATATATATATATATATATGTGTGTGTGTGTGTGTGTGTGTGTGTGTGTGTATTGCAGCAGTACATTGACAGGAAACAGCCAGTAATTCAAGCCAGATTCAGAAGAGGACATTAAATGGAAGATATTATATCTCCTATCAGCTGGATCATAGCTGAAAGCAGAAAATATTAGAAGGATGCTTACCCATATTTTATTGACAATTCAAAGGCTTTTGACTATGTTTAACATGATATTATCATTTTATTACATAACAACATGATAATATGATAACATGGTGAAGGATGGTAATTCAAGACTACTCAATGGTGCTCATGAGGAACTTGAGCTGAGATCGAGAGGCAGTCATTCAGACAGAACAAAGGCATACTGTGAGGTTTAAAACCAGGAAAGTTGTGCTTCAGGGTTGCATTTCTCATCATACTTATTCAATCAGTGTGCTGATCGAATAATCTGAGAATCTGAACTATAAGAAGAAAAATATGGCATCGGGATTGGAGAAGACTCATTAACAACCTATAACATATATAACAACATATAACATACAACATACATTTGCTGCTGAAAGTGAAGAAGACTCGAAGCAGTAGCTGATGAATATCAAAGATTATAGCCTTCAGGGTGGATTACAACTCAATGCAAATGAAACAAAAATTGTCACAATTGGGCCAGTAAGCAACATCATGATGAATGGAGAAAAGACTGAAGTTGTTAAAGATTTCATTTTATTTGGATCCACAATCAACTGACATGGAAGCAGTAGTGATTAAATCAAATGATTTTGGGCAAAATGTAAAAAAAAAAAAAAAGGCTCACTGCCATTGAGTCAATTCCAACTTAAATTGTTAGACTGTAAATTGTTAAAGAGCAAAAATTTCACTTTGAAGATTAAGATGTGTCTGACCCACATCATGGTATATTCAGCAACTTCATGTGATGTGAAACCTGGACAAAGAATAAGGAAGAGCAAAGAATAATTGAGGCATTTGAATTGAGGTGTTGGTGAAGAATATTGAAATACCATGAACTGCCAGAAGACCAGACAAACCCATCTTGTAAGAAGTAAGCCAGACTGATCCTTAGAAATGAGAATGGCCAGATGTGGTCTCACACTTAGTTCACATTATCCCAAGAGACAATTCCCTGGAGAAGGATACAATGCTCTGTAAATTAGAAACCAAGCACCAAATTCCCTGCCACTGAGTCCATTTTGACTCATAAGAACTCAACAGTAGAATTGCCCCATAGGGTTTCCATGGCTGTAAATCTTCATAGAAGCAGACTATCTCAACATTGTCCTGGATCAGCAGGTGGGAAAGACTGTTGACTCTTTGGTTAGCAGCCCAATGTTTTAAGCCACATTGTCACCGGAGCTCCTTTCTGCCTAATACAGGGTCAGGAAAAACCAGAATATCCCCAATGAGTTGGATTGGCACAGTGACTATAAAGATGAGCTCAAACAGAGCAATGCTCATGAGGACTGTGCGGGACAGGGCTGCTTCATTCTGTTGTAGACAGGTTCCTTATGAGTCAGAATTGACTCAAAGGCTATTAACAACAACAACAACAATTTTGTTTTGATCCTTCTGAAGAAGGAAGAATGTTCTTGTACTTCCATTATCAATGGAAGGCATATGTAAAACTCTCAGGGATTCAGTAATTTTATGGTACTTTCCCTTGTATGATACTAAATTTTTGTTTGAAATATATAAATCCTAGATTCTCTAATCTTATACTGTAGGTAAAATAAATTAGAAAATTAAAAAAAAAAAAAAAGGAAAGTAATGGCCTACATTTATTAAGATCAAAGACTTCAATACATAAGAGAGATATTGAGTCTTACCGCTGGTATGGTGGCATATTCCAGTACAGAGGAAAAAAGAGGGAGGGAGGAAATAAGCTCAGAGTCAATAGATACCTATTTCACATTGTCTTAATAAACATAAAATACCTCCATGTAGTTACAGAATACTATAACAAACTAACTTAATTAGGATAAATTCAAAATCATCTTACATGGTTAGGCTGCTGTTGAAGTTAGGTGCCGTCCTGTCGGACCTGACTCATAGCCACCCCTCCTTGTGTTTCCGAGGCAGTATCACTATGGAAGTAGATTGCCCAGATTTCCTTCCAAGGAGTGGCTTGTGGGATTGAACCTCCAGCCTTCTGATTAGCCATGCATGATTAGGCATTGATTACTAAAATGTCACTTTTAAAGACTGAACTGCTATCCTTAGAATTATGTTATAAATCTTAAGTTAAAGGACTTGGTAGCTAAGCTAAAGATCAGCTACTCTACAGGAGGAAGACGTGACAATTTGCTCTGGTAAAGTTACAGCCTTGGAAACTCTATCAGGGAGTTCTATCTTCAGTAAGCTTTCTGTAAATCTTCTGTAAATCAAAATAGACTCAATGGCAATGAGTTTTGGATTCACGCAGCCATGTGTTTGGTTTGTGATACTTGTGGATGGAATATGTTAATGATGCCATTTCAGTGCAGTGTATGTATTAATCAAATCACCTTTGGGGTACAAATGAGAAGAATATGTACAGAGATGCAAGTAGAAATGGTGAAAAACAAATGCTAGGCCACATAAAGTTCACCCAAGAACACAGAAATAGAAACTGAAAAAAATACCAGGACCTTCCCCTGGAATCAACATAGAAAGAAAGCTTTCCCCTAGAGCTGGCACCCTCAATTCAGACGTCTAACCTCCTAAAACATGAGAAAATAAAGTTCTGTTTCTTTAAGACATTTACTTGTGATATTTCTATTATAGCAGCACCAGGTAGCTAAGACTGTCATTTATGACTTCCTTAAAAAAATTAAATTCTTCAGGTAAATAGTCACAGAGAATGTGTTTTAAAAAGTAAAATAACTACAATTAAATACCTGAGTTTTACTCATGGTTTTAGCTACTGCTTTGTCATGACCATAGAGTGCTGCTAGTATTTTAAATAAGTGAGCTTAGGAAGATTGGTACATTAATTTAATTAAAACCTCTCTGCCAATTGTTCTTGTTATTTTGTCCTGTCTTATGACCAGTACTTTCATGAGATGTGGAGGCTGGTGAAAAAGGAGCTTACAATCTGAAATGAATTTCTCCTTCTGCTGAAAATGAGAACCATTATAAAATTTTATTTAGCCATTTATCCAGGATGGCAGAATACTATAGCCAGGGTTATAGTTTTGTCAGGATGAAATCTTCCAATGATATAATGCTGAGTGTCCTCTTCTAGCTTGATAGTAACCTGATTACACTGCTTCAAAGTGGTAAACATGCTGCTTGACATCTAAATACTTGCAGACTTTCTGCCAAAGGTACCACATGGGCCAATGAATTTCACTGGTATCAGCCAGGTGGATGTCAATGAAGGCCAAGTAAAAGACATCAACTGGAGAGTACTGATATTCATCAACTGAATAACTTGGCTGGAAACAAGGCTTTTGGCCACAGATATTGCAGATAAATGAGTAAATTAAAGGCATGAATATCAATTATTATTATTGTTATTCTAAAGGGAGGCATTGAACAAGCAGTAACCTGAACTTGAAACTCAGTTCTAGATCCAGTTCTTCACTATAAAGATTATAGAGAAATGTATTCACACCTCACAACTTATTTACAGATAATTTGATTTAAAGTAGGAAGAAACAATGGGACCTAACATGAAATACACATATAGTTAGATATTATTTACAGATTGGAAAATATGAATAGAGAAATCAATTATCTTATATGAGTTATTAATTGGACAAGACAGGATTCAACACCATGATATTGCATGTAAAAAATAGCCCACTATGTTAACATTTTATGCTACATTATGCTTGTTCTAATGGATGATATAACAGTCAAGCAGTGGGATGAAGAAACTTCAAAAGAAATAAGAAGTCATCACAGTTGTACCATTTCCCTCCTGAGAAGTGTCCCAATGATGTCTCAGTCTTATCCTTACTGCCCAGAGCCATCCACTCTAAGCCCACTTGATCACTGCTGTAGAATGGTCTCTCTACCATTTTGTTGTTGTTATGTGGCTTTGAGTAGGACCTGATTCAGCGACCCCTCCATGGGTTTTTGATGGAGTATCACTACAGAAACAGATTGCTCAACCTTCTTTCTGAGGAGTGGCGGAACCACCAGCCTTCTGGTTAGCAGTCAAGTGCCTTAGGCACTACACTGCCAGAGCCAATACCATCTTACCTAATGGTTTCTTCTTTCCTCAGGTAAATAAAAATAGGCAAGAGTTAGTTAAAATCACATCATCTAATTCTTTACAAAATGGCAAAAGAGAGCCAAAGCAATGCTTCATGCATTTTAATCATTATCATTTTCTGATTATATGAAGTTCAACATGGATTCTTGATATGTCTCCAATCAAGATCTCTGCTCTTTCAAGAAAAAGCAAATGTGTAGAGATCAAATTTTCTTAACAGTTGCCAGGGGTGGAATGGAAGGGAAAAAGGTTGGTAGTGGGAAATGGTGATGGAAAAATAACATTGATTATAGGTCTGCAGCTGATTATTGACATTGCTGTCACTAAGAGGTGGACCTGTAAGAAGTTTAACTGGAAAAAGTTGTGTAACACATATATTTACAACAATAACAGACTATTTTTTTTTTTTTTTAATAGCTGCTGGCATTGCTTTGTATAATCAAAAACCTCATGGGATTTGATTCCTTGATTTGGAAGTATAGAGTCATGGTTTCATAAGACATTCCAGTGAATTGGTCTAATAATATGTTTAGTGTCTTTATCCTACTTGCTAGCTAATTTCATAGTGTCTGGGGTCTTAAAAACTTCTATGTAGTCATCCAATTAGATTCAATTCACTTGGAACAACAGATGAAGGTGAGACAGGAATAGGAGGAAGAAATGGAATGTATGGCTAATTGCCTCCATGAACTTATGCCTCATTTGCCATAGAAAGAAGGACTGAATGGTGTCTGATGACCATTAGGGAATATATTGAACAAAAATTCTATAGAAGAATGCTTATAAAAGGAGGGTAAATGCAAGACAAAATTTCAAAATCTCATGAACTCCACACTTTCTAGAGTCACGGAGGCTGGATGAATCCCTGTAACTATTGCCATGACCTAATCTTTTAACTTTCAACCAAAAATATACTCTGAGTCTTCCTGAGACCAAAACATACTTTAGCTTAACGTACAAAGACTCTCATTGAGCATTGTGTTCTTTCAAGATCTACCTGTGTGGGTTTAAACTGACAACAAAAACTCAAAATATTAGAAAGGAGCCTCAGGGCCAATGAGGTTATGTTACTGGGGAGGAATGCTTCAGAAAAGAACACTGATAACGGTTGCACAACTAGAAGAATGTCTTTGGTGTCAGTGAAATGCACATTTAGAACCAGTTGAATAAGTGTATGTTTTGCTGTATATCTTTTCAAATAAATGTGTACATAAATTTTAAAAAATAAAGCCATTGAAAAAAAAAAAAAAAGCTGGGTTGTTTGGCACCACCCTTTGAATAGGAGCAAGCTCTGTGACTGCTTTCATCCATGAGAAGTAGAGGAAGTAACACAGTGCCAGCTTTTGGGTGCAGACATCTTTCCTTTTCTGTATTTTAGAATGCTTTTCCTGGAATTCAGCTGCTATGACATGATCTTCCCTACGGTACTTGGGAGGCTACGTGGATGTAATTCAATTTATGGTTCTAGCTGAGCTCCCACACAATATGCAGGATCACCTCTTAGCAAAATGAGTGAGTCATCCTGCATGCTAAGTCATGTTAAGCTTGCAAATGATTCTAGTCCCAGCTTCTTTTCATCTGTAAGCACCATGAGTGGATCAAAGCAGCAACTATCCAGCTGATCTTCTCAGTCAACCCAAAACAAAATTAGAGGGAAAAATACATTTCTGCCTTAAAGCTATTAAGTTTGGGGATGTGCTTAGGAGCCCTGGTGGCAGTATTTAAACACTCAGTTGCTAACCAAGAGGCTGGCAGAGGAACACACAAGCTGCTCTGTGGGAAGATGTGACAGGCTACTTCCATAAAGATGACAGCCTGTGGGGTAGTTCTACTGTGTCCTGTAGGGTTGCTATGAAAATCTATGGCAATAGGAGTGTAGGAATGTAGCAGTAGACAATTGGAGCATGTTGTGATACACTCAATTAATTCTCCATTACTGACAATGTAACTCCTCATACCAGCTAAAATGTGGATGTGTCTAGTCCATGTTTGTTATCTGTTTAAAATTTGATGTCCCTTAGGATTCTATTCTAACTTTAGCTACTCTCATTATCTTGATGTGTCTAAAATATTTTGAATTTCCCTACTCAGAATTCCCCCTGTCACATTAAACTGAATCAATCATTCACACTCCCTCAAAATGTCCATTTCTTTCTGTATTACTTTCTCAGGTTAATGGAATTAGAATTTTAGAGTCACATATCCTTTAAAGAGTTATCAATTTTCACATGAAATATTTTTGGAATGTGACCTCTTCTGTCTATTCCCAGGTGGCATTCTTAGTTCAAAACCCTCTTCTATTTTACATATATTAATTGAACCGTCCCTTAGCCAAGAATTCACCTCCAACTTATTTTCAATTTATCTTCTACAAAAATTCTCCTATTATTTTGTTTCCAAAAGCAAGATCTAATAATGTCATTACCACACTGAGATATTCATTGTAGAGAATTTTTTTTTTTTTTCCCCTCTGCTTGATAGATGTCAGGTAAGTGGTTTTCAACAGATCTCTGAAGCTTTAGAATTTAGGAATTAACTGTGATTTGGAGAGCTAATACAGGAATAAAATAAAATTTTAAAATGCTACTTACTAATAGGAAATGCATAGTGTTGTCAATGACAAGGCATTGTTCTAATCTTCTTACATATATTAATACATTTAACCTTCAAGTATTTCCTTAAAGTATGTGCTATCAATATACCAAGTTATAGATGATGATTTTAAAACATAGAGGTTAAATGATTTAGGTTTATTTTTGGGCTCATACAGTAAGTAAGCTGAGCAGAACTTCCAGGTGCTACAATAGCCAATTAAGACAACTAAAAGACATGAAAATAAAGTCTATAATAATTTGCTGTGATAATATAATAAAGAGAAATCCGGGAATACTGTTGATTACTCACTATTCATTTTTTTTTTTTCCTTTAAGCGTGACACCAAAACTAATATCAGCAGAATATGCATAGATGTGGGGAAAATGTCTCAGTGCTGAAGGAACTTTGACCAAAAGGGTACTATAATATTTTTTTATGGATCCAAAGGCTGTGGTAGGACTAGGGGTAGGGCTAGACATGCAAAATAGCATGTCATACTAAGTAGGTGGTGAGTCCTTGCCTACAACCATCTTCAGATCATTGGCTATGAACCCAATGAGATATGGGAAGGACAACTTCCCCTCATAGGCTTGCCAGATTATGCATTAAAAAAAAAAAAAAAAAAAAAAAACCTCACTGCCATGGAGTCGGATCCGCCTCATAACAATGCTTTCTTGGGTTTTCGAGGTGGTTTGACTACAGAAGTAGATAACTTAATGTTCCTTCTGAGGAGTGGCTGGTGGGTTTGAACCACCAGCCTTCTGCATAGCAGTCAAATGCCTGAGGCAGTACGCTACCAGACCTCCCAGATAATGCATTGGTAATGGGTTATGATTAGAGAAAAAATAAATAATAAATTTTCCCCCATTATTCAGACCCTCATAAGCTTTTCCTAAGATAGAAATTGTTTTCATGAATGCCATAAGATTTTGGAAAGGAATTAAAAAAAAAAAAAAAACAGAAAGAGAGACAGATAACTTTTGATTAGGAATATAAATATTTTTCAAACCCATCAGATACAGAATTATCAAATTGTTCCATAAATACGTAAGAGTGACCTAATCACCCAGCTATCACTGTCAACCACTCAGAAGGGGATCTATGGAGGAGATTCTCAATACAGTGGAAGAACAATGTGGAAAAAACTCAAAATCATTAAAAAAAGAGACCAGCTTCTCCTATCTTAAAGAGGCTGGTGGAGCCTCTGAGACTATGGCCCCTACCTGTGCTTTGGGTCTGGAATTGAACCTATTCCTATGGCTTTCAGCCCAACAAAAGACAGGCATATGAGCTGAACATTTACATTAGGTAGATAAATTCCCTGGAGTGATAAATCATGGGAGAATAGAAGGGCTGTGTATGCACAGGGAGGCAGCTCAGGGAGCAGGAGTGCATGGAGGGATAGACACAGGAAAAAGAGGGCTATGGGGAAGAAGTGGGAAGAGAGCTGTTGCATTGTAGAAGATTACAGTCAATGTCATGAGACAAAGTGTATATGAACTGCCAAATGGAAGATGAATTTGCTCTGTAAACTTTCACCCAAATCACAACACAATTAAAAAAAAAATTAAAAAAAAAAGGAAAACAAGCGACTTAATCAGGAATTGAAGCTAACTACCCTGCTCTGGTAGCATAGTGCCTAAGGCACTTGACTGCTAATCAGAAGGCTAGTGGTTCAAACCCACCTTCCACTCCTCGGAAGGAAGATGGGGCAATCTACTTCCATAGTGATACTGCCTTGGAAACCCAAGGAGAGGTTGCTATGAGTTGGGTCTGACTCGATGGCATATAACAAAAACAACAACCCTGTCTAGGAAAGGAAATCAATATAATTTCTCTCCATGGGTTTTAACAAGGAGAAAATATGTGGTTGCCATAAAAATGTCTGTTTGTTTGTTTTAGCTTTATATTATTTTATTTTTTATGTTTTTTTTATATTGTGATTTGGGTGAAAGTTTACAGAGCAAATTCACTTTCCACGCAGCAGTTCACATACACATTGTCTCATGACAATGACTACAATTTACCCCAATGCAACAGCTCCCCTCCCACTTCCTCCAGATTGTTACCCCTTCCCTGTGTCTAGCGCTCCATGCACTCTTCCTCCTGAGTTGTCTCCCTGTGCATAAACAGCCCTTCTTTCTCCCATGATTATTCTTTCCAAGGAGTGTATCTACCTCAGGTCAATGTTCAACTCATGCCTGTCTTTGTTTGACTGGAAGCCACAAGTATGTGTTCAATTCCAGACCTGAAGGGCAGCAAGGGCCAGAGCTTTTTTTCTGATTGATCCCTTTCTAAAGAAGTATTCAGATATCTGTCTTCAATTTCATCAATTCTGTCTTCCATTGCATCAATTCTACTCCTTTGCCCTTTCAATGGGTTACCTATTTCTGATAATTTAGTATTCATCTTCTAGATTTCTATCTGTGGATTTGAATCATTTCTAATTTTTCATTTATTTTATCATTTTATTCTTGTGTCTTCTTCTGAAATTCTTCTAGGGTTTTGTCTGTGCTTTCTTTGATCTGTCTCTCAACCCTTTGAACACACCTAAATATAATTCTTTTGAATCCCTTATCATGGAGTTCCAATGCTGCTTCTTCCTCAGGGATATGTTCAGGGTCTCTATCTTGTTCCTTTGTTTCTCCTGCTTTATATTGCTTCTTTGTGTGGACTGTGATGGTCTATTGTCTCCAAGACATTGTCACATTGTTGAATTTAGATCTCTGTTAATTGTTTGTGAAGAGCAGCTAAGAGTGAATGGGGCTCTTCTTGGTGGTTTTTTATCATTGGCCCATTGGTGGAGAAGGAAGTGGTGGCTTTCACTCAGTAAGTGAAGCTGCAGGAGGTATAGGGGTAGTTGTGTCATATGGGAATTGTTGTCTCCCACTTAGTTACACAAAAATAACAATTGAATAACCATCAAAAAAGTAAAAGCAAATGGACAAGAAACACATCATGTAATCACAAAAAGACAGAAACCAAAAAAAAGAAAAAAAGGGAGGAAAATGCACTGTTTCAGGAGAGGGCAGTAAGAGAAAAAAGGTAGAGAAGGAAGAATAAGGAAGATAAAATGCAAAACCTGCAAAAAATAAAACAAGGAACAGGGTTAACCATGAGAAAGAAAGAAAAAAAAAAAAAAAAAAAATGGAACCAGGAACAGAGAAAAGAGAAAAGCTTAAAATTAGAACCTTGGAAGGGAAGAATAAAGAATAATAATAAAAAGGACAAAAGTAATAATAATAGTAGTAGTTTTAAACAGACAAAAACAAACAAACTAAAAAAAAAAAAGAAAAAAAATTGGGTCAGGGTGGGGCAGGGCACCCAGGCTCCATCTGAGCACACAAACTAGGATGGAATTCCTGCCAACCTAGAAGGTGAATGGGAGTGAGGGATGGCCATACCTCCATTCACCAAGAGGGTGTGAGGTATAAGAATAATAATCAGAATGTCGCACCTTTCTAGTCATTGATGTCTAGAATGTCATTGTGGTTCCCAGCAAGCTGAGCTTGTTCTTTACTCCCTGGAATCTGGGAGAATGTTGTCACTTTAAATATGCAAAATGGTCAAACTGCTTGTTCACATTCAAAATGACTATGCCTTCTGGACAGGCAAGAGTCCACAGCTCAGCCCGCCTTCTCCTTCGTTGCTTCTCCTTTTATTCACCAGGCACCAGAGGAGTCGTCCATACAGTCCCTGGCTGCACACAGAATGATTGTACAAAAAAATAATTCATCAGTGTTCCACTATTTTAGAGGTAGCCTATGATCATGAGTCAGTGATACTGGAGGAAGAAGTCGAATGTGCACTAAAGTAATTTGCAAAAAACAAGGCTTAAGGAATTGACAGAATATCCACTGGATGTTCCAACTAACAGATGCTGCTCTGGAGGCAGTTATTCATCTATGCCACATAATTTAGAAGACAGCTACTGGCCAACTTCCCAGAAGAGGTCAATATTTGCACCTATTCTAAAGATAGGTGATCCAACAGAAAGTGGAAATTAGTGAACAATATAATTAATGTCACATGCAAATAAAATTTTGCTGAATAAAACTCAAAAACTGTTGCAACACTATATGTACAGGGAACTTCTAGAAATGCAAGCTAGATTCAGAAGAGGACATGGAAAGATGGAAATAATTGCTAATGTCAGCTGAATCTTGGCTGAATGCAAAGACTATCTGAAAAATGTTTACTTGTTCATTATTGATTATTCAAAAACATTTGACATTGTGGATCAGAACAAATTATTGATAACATTGAGAATAATGGGAATTCCAGAACACCTAGCTGTGCTCATGAGGAACCTGTACATAGACCAGTACGCTGTCATTTAAACAGAATGAGGGGATATTGCATGGGTTAAAATCAGGAAAGTTGCATTTCAGGGACACTCCTCGGAAGGAAGATGGGACAATCTACTTCCATAGTGATACTGCCTTGGAAACCCAAGGAGGGGTCACTATGAGTAAGGTTCTACTCGAGGGCACATACAACAATAACAACAACAACATTTCACCAGACTTACTGGTGAATGCTAAGCATCTGTATGCTAAGCAAATAATCTGAGAAGCTGGATGGATGAAGAAGAAAGTGGTCTCAGGATTAGAGGAAGACTCATTAACAGCTGGTGATACGCAGATGACACAACATTGTTTGCTGAAAATGGAAATGACTTGAAAACTTACTGATGAAGATTAAAGAGTACAGTCTGCAGTATGCATTACACATAACACAAAAAAAAAATGAAAATCCTCACAAGTGGACCAATAAGCAGCACCATGATAAGTGCGCAATTGACACCCAAGGAAGCAGCAGTCAAGAAATAAGATGTCATAGTCACTGGACAAATCTGCTGCAAAAGATCTCTTTAAGGTGATGAAGAGTAAAGATGTCACTTTGAAGATTTAAGTGTTGCCTTGTGTAAACAATGTTATTTTCAATTGCCTCATAGGTACATGAAAGGTGCTCGATGAATAAGGAAGACCGAAAAAGAGTTGATGCTTTTGAGTTGTGGTGTTGGCAAAGAATACTGAAAATACCATCCACTGCCAGAACTGAAAATACGTCTTGGAAATAGTGCAGCCAGAATGCTCTTTGGAAGCAAGAATGGCCAGATTTTGACTCACCTACTTTGGTCATGTCATCACAAGGTACCATTCCCTGGAGAAGAATATCATGCTTTGTAAAGTAAAGGGTCAGCAAAATGGGAGAATGCCTTCAAGGGGATGAACTGACACAGTATCTGTAAAAGTGGTCTCAGGCATAGGAGGTATTGTAAGGCTGGCACAGGACTGGGCAGTGTTTTGTTCTGTTGCACATAGGGTCACTAAGTGTTGGAGGTGACTCAACAGTACCTAACAATAACAATCCCTTGGATGTACAAATGTTTAACATACTTGAATGCTAACCAAAAGATGGGTGATTAAAGTTCACACTGAGGCTACTGGGAGTAAAGACTTCAGAATATATTTCTGAAAAATCAGAAACCTTCTGGAGCACAGTTCTATTCTGATGCACACAGGGTCCCTATATATCGAAGTTGACTTGATGTTACCTAATAAAAGAAACATAATATGATTATAATGACATTCATGTATTCTCCTACATTTTTGTCTCATCTTTCATGCTCAAATAAGAAACATTTAACTTTATATTGTTAATAGTTATATCCTGTATAGAAACTGTATTCATTCTTTTGTCAATAATCTAATTTGTTGTTTTTGTTAAGTGTCATCAAGTCTTCTCCAACTCATAGCAACCCCATGCACAGCAGAACAAAACACCACCTGATCCTGAGCCAGCTCCATGATTCTTGCTACACTTGAGCCCATCGTGGCTGTCATTGTGTCAATTCAACTTGCTGAGAGACTTCCCCTCTTTAGTTGACCCTCCACCTTACCAAGCATGACATCCTTCTCCAGTGAATCCCTTAGGACAACATGACCAAAGTATGTGAGATGAAGTCTGGCCATTCTCAGCTCCAAGGAGCATTCTGGCTGTACTTCCTCCCAGACAGACCTGTTAGTTTTTTTAGCAGTCCACGGTACTTTCAACATTCTTCACCAACACCACAGCTCCAAAGAATCAACTCTTCTTTGGTCTTCCTTACTCATTGTCCAGCTCTCACATGCATATGAGGTGATTGAAAATACCATGGCTTTTGTCAGGCACACCCTAGTCCTCAAGGAGATATCTTTGCTATTCAGCACCTGAAAGAGGCCCTTTGTAGCTGATTTGCCTAGTGTTATATGATGTCTGATGTCCTGACTGCTGCTTCCACTGGCATCAATTGTAGAACCAACCAACGTGAAGTCTTTGACAACGTCAATCTTTTCACTGTTTATCATAATACTGCTTATAGGTCCAAGTGTGAGGATTTTGTTTTCTTTATATTGAGATGTAATCCATACTGCAGACTGTATTCTTCAATATTCATCAGTTAGTACTTCAAGTTACCCTCATTTTCAGCAAGCAAAGTTTGTCATAAGCATATCACAGGTTGTTAACAATTCTTCCTCCAATCCTGATGTCATGTTCTTCTTCATATAGTCCCACTTCTCAGATTATTTCATCAGCATTTAGATTGAATAAATATGGGGAAAGGATTCAACCCTGACACACTCCTTTCTTGATTTTAAACTATGTAGTGTCTTCTTTTTCTGTTTGAATGACAGCTTCCTGGTCTATGTACAGGTTCCTCATGAGTACAATTAAATGTTCTGCAGTTCCCATTTTTCCCAATTTTATTCACAATCTGTTATGAAACACACAATCAAATGTTTTTGCATAGTCAATAAAACACAAGTAAACATCTTTGTGGTATTCTTTATTTTGAGCCAAGATCTATGTGAAATCAACAATGATATACCTTGTTCCACATCCTTTTCTGAATCCTGCCTGCGACTCTGGAAGTTCTCTGTCAATATACTGCTGCAACCATTTTTGAATTATCTTCAATACTATTTCACTTACATGCAATATTAATGATATGGTTCGATAATTTCCACATTCTGTGGGATCACTTTTCTTTTGAAGGATACAAACATGGATCACTTCCAGACAGTTGGCCAGGTAGCCATCTTCCAAATCTCTTGGCATAACTGAGTGAGTGACTCCAGCGGGGCATCCATTTGTTGAAATATCTCAGTGGGTATTCCGTCAATTCCTGGAGCCTTGTTCTTTGCTAAGTCCCTCAGAGCAGCTTCGACCTCTTCCCTGAATTACATTCCCCTGAATAACATATATTCTTGAATATATGCCACCCCTGAAATGGATGAACATTGACAAGTTCTATTTGGTACAATGACTCTGTGTATTCCTTCCATCTTCTTTTGATGCTTCCTGCATCATTCAATATTTTGCCCATGTTGTTGTTGCAGTTAGGTGCCGTTGAGTCATTTCCAACTCATAAAGACCCCTTGAACAGCAGAATGAAACACTGCCTGATCCCGCGCCAGCTCCATGATCACTGCGTATTTGAGCCCATCATCGCAGCCACCGTGTCAATCCATCTTGTTGAAGGCCTCCCCCTCTTTCGTCGACCCTCCACCCTACCAAGCATGACATCCTTCTCCAGGGAATGGTCCCTTCTGGCAACATGACCAAAGTAGGTGAGATGAAGTCTGGCCATTCTTGCTTCCAAGGAGCAACTCGGGTGCACTTCCTCCAGGACAGATCTGTTAGTTCTTTTAGCAGTCCATGGTACTTTCAGCATTCTTCTCCAGCCCCACAACTCAAAAGCATCAACTATTCTTCAGGCTTCCTTATTCATTGTCCAGCTCTCACATTTATACGAGGTGATTGGAAATATCATGGCTTGTGTCAGGCGCAACTTAGTCCTCAAGGAGACATCCTTACTCCTCAGCACTTGAAACAGTTCCTTCACGGTTGACCTTCCCAATGCTCCACGTCATCTAATGTCCTGACTGCTGCTTCTATTGGCATTCCATTTTCCCATAGAATCTTTCAATATTGCAACTCAAGGCTTAATTGCTTTCCTCAGTTCTTTCAGCTTGAGAAATGCCACGTGTGTTCTTCCTTTTAGTTTTCTAACTCCAGGTCTTTGCACATTTCATTATAGTAAATTTCTTTGCCTGCCTGAGCTGCTCTTTAAAATCTCTGTTCAGCTCTTTTATCTTGTCCTTCCATTTGCTTTAGCCACTCTTCATTCAATGGCAAGTTTCAGAGTCTCTTCTGACATCCATTTTGGTCTTTTGTTTCTTTCTTGTCTTTTTAATGACCTTTTTGCTGTCTTCATGGATGTTGCTCTTGATGTCATCCTACAATTCTTCTGGTTTTTAGTCATTGGTGTTCAATACATCAAATCTATTTTTTAGATGGTCTCTAAATTCAGGAGGGTTATTTTCTAGATCATCTTTTGGCTCTCATTAACTTGTTTTAATTGTCTTCAACTTCAAGTTGAACTTGCATATGAGCAGTTGATGGTCTGTTCCACAATCAGCTCCTGGCCTTGTTTTGGCTGAAGACGTTGAACTTTTCCATTGTCTCTTGCCACAGATGTAGTCAATCTGATTTCCATGATCTCTGTCTGGTGAAGTCCATGTGTATGGCCGCCATTTGTGTTGTTTCAAAAAGGTATTTGCAATGAATAAGTTGTTGGTCTTGCAAAATTCTATTGCATAATCTACCATTATTTCTATCACCAAGGCAAAATTTTGCAACTACTTGTGATTCTTCTTTGTTTCCAACTTTTGCATTCCAATCACCAGTGATAAGCAAAATATCTTCATTTTATGTTCAGTCAATTTCAGACTGCAGAAGTTGATAAAAAATCTTCAATTTCCTCATCTTTGGCTTTGGTGGCTGGTGCATAAATTTGAATAATAGTCATATTAATCATCCTATCACTCTCAGCATGGTATTTTAGGACAGATTTTGAAACACCTTTTTTGATGATGAATGCCATGCCATTCTTCTTCAATTTGTCATTCCCAGCATAGTAGATCACATGGTTGTCAGATTCAAAATGACCAAAACCCATCCATTTCAGCTCACTAATGCCTAGGATATCAATCTTTATGTGTCCATTTCATTTTCGACAACTTCCAATTTTCCTAGATTCATAATTCGTACATTCCATGTTCTGGTTATTAATGGATGTTTGCAACTGTTTCTCCTCAATTTGAGTTGTGCCATGTCAGCACATGGATGTCTTGAAATACTTACTTTATCCATATCATTAAATTTGGTTCTACTCTAATGAGGCAGCTCTTACTCAGTACTATTTTGAGTTCCTTCCAACCCAGGGGGCTAGTCTTCTTTCATTGTTTTGGACAATGTTTCCAAGCTATTCATAATATTGCCCAGTAATGTATCAGGCAGTGTTTCTCTGCTATTCATAAGGTTTTTGCTGGCCAATTTTTGAGAAAGAGATGGCCTCCTCCTTCTCCCTACTCTGTCTTAGTCTGTAAGCTGTGCTGACACCTTTGTAGCATGTGCAACTCTTCTGGCATCTGAAACACCAGTGGCACAGTCCTGAACGTCACAGCAACATGTAAGCCTCACAGGATGACAAAGAGTCACACAAGTTGTCTCGCTTAGCTGCTGGAAACCTCTTCACCCTTCTGTTATCTAATTCCAACATAAAATCTGCCACTCTGTGGTCCCCAGTGCTCCTGGTTCCTTTCTTTCCTGGCTCTGGGGGATAATTTAAGTTGCTTCAAGTATTGAAAAGAGAAACATAAACCAGATTCATGTCACATTAACATTGCATTGCCCTAATGTTTTATTTTTTTTTCTCCCTGAGTAGTTAAATGTGAACAAAAGCCCACTGCCATTGAGTTGTTTCTGATTCAGAGATCCTGAAGTACAGAGTAGAACTGTCCCATAGGTTCCATAAAGCTGTAAAACTTTATGGAAGCAGACTGTTATATCTTTTCTCCACAGATCAGCTGGTGGATTCAAACCTCTGACCTTTCAGGTATCAGTCAAGTGCTTAAACACTTTGCAACCAGTTCTCCTTTTTTAATGTAGTGCAACCATATTTGAAGGGGATGTTTTATTATCACTGTCAAAAGGAGTCTATTTTCTTCACTCACTTCTTTAAATCATGTTAAATTACATATAGATGCCTTCATGTTCATTTTTGTTTTTGTTCTTTTTGGTTACTTAAGGAAATTCATATTGTCTTCCATTCTGCTCATGAAAATATGGCTAGCATGCCTTTATCACTTTGTTATGTTTTAGAATAGTTTCAGCCATCATGCCTATTACCTTGAATCCATTTTATTTGTGGTGTTGTTCTGGGAAGCTTCTGCTAGTTTCTTATGCATGGACTGTACATCTATCTCTATTCTGTAACACACTTCTTCATTTACTTCCTTATTTGGCATGAATTCTTTCTCAAATAATCTACTTAATGAAAAGGCACATCGTAGATATATTTATGAATTTAAATTATTAAAACCACCACCATAGTTGATTTACTCTGTTTACTGAATTTTCCATTATAAGTAATTTTAACTCAGAAATTTGAAGAATTTACTTCATTGTTATCCAGGACCCAAAGAATTGCAGATGACAGCCTTATGAGAGTGTGATACTTGTTTCTATGGAATTGACCACATTTTCTCCAGAGCAGGCATTTTTTTTTATTTTATTTTTTTTAATTCTATTCATGATCTTCTGAAAATTTATCAGTATATATTTAAATATTCATTTAAATTTCAAATATTATTTTTTTTTCTCAGTCCATGAAGTTTGTCAGTGTTGAATCTCAGGTTTTTCTTCACCTTTAAGAATGTTTTTCTTATTTTCTCTCATTAATTTATATTTCCACTTTTTTGTATCATTTTTCTTGAAATCATACTGTGGTCTTGGTTTATCTCTTGAATGTGTGCTGTATTGATCTTATATATCATATTAGTTTTGCTAGTCTTAATCTCTAGAATCCCTCAAAACTTACTAGATTTTCATTTACGTCAGTTTTTGTTGTTGTTTTTTTAATATTTATCATTGTGCTCTGAAGAACATATTTATTATTTTATTCTATTGTTAAATGCATTATGATAGTCTGTTCTTGATTCTCATCTTTGTGCTTCCTTCTCCTATGTCTCACTCTCTAAATAAAACAAGTGATCCTTAAGAAAGAAGATAATGGTGTATGTTTTTCTTTGCTTTTTTGAATATTTGGTTCTCAAAAAAATTTTTTTCTCTGAGTTTGATGTCTTATATGAAATTGTGAGCATGTCTTAAGTGATTACAATTTTTATTATGAGTGGGTCGATAATACCTTGTCACAATAGGGCTCCCAAAAGGCTGAGAGGAAAGGGAGTTATTGGGGAATACCCCATCCGTTCTCTCTACATAGGCCATGTTTATGCTCCCCTCCACAACTATCACACAGACATGGACACACAGGCACAGACACACAAACACATACACAGAGCATTCTCTTTGCCAAGAAATAAATAATAGGGTTCCAGGGCTCTACCCACAGAACTTGAATTACATTCTTTGTTTATAACAGTACTTCTAAGCTCAGTCATTCCCAAAGATTTTTTTTTTTTTTTT
>NW_006922223.1:190197-195205 GCF_000298275.1 Orycteropus afer afer | reverse complement strand
CAAGAAAATGACAGAAATTAAACAGTAGCTTCTTTTGAAATTTCACTTGATCCCTTTTCCTAACTCTGGTTGTCTGACATAATTAATTTAAATTTCTTTTTTTTTTAAATAAATTTATATACACATGTTATGGTGTCGGAGAGCTAATTGTACCTATTACATTTTAAAGCAGAAAAAAACATACCTTTCACTCTATCAAAACAAGAAAATGACAGAAATTAAACAGTAGCTTCTTTACTGAAATAGTCCCGTGATCTGACATTTATTGCCAGGATGACTGATATTGTCTACTGTCTCATGTCAGGAATAATTTAGCATATATGTGGCACTTTACATTTTCAAAATACTCTTCGATCTTTAATAAAATATTTCCCTCAACAGTCCTGTCAGAGAGGTTGGTAGAACCATCAGTAACTAGAACCACTTAATAACAAAATGGTGAAAGAGGTGCCATGATCTTCTTTGTTTCATGGTATAAATTTTTAAACATCTAAGGTTTGAGCATTTATTAAATCTGATGCCTACATTGTATGCAATCTTATGAATTTAAAATAAGGATGACTCACTATGAATTATATTGTTGGAGGGAAGCTTAGGAAATGAAAAATCTTTTTTTCAAAAGAAGATAGTATTAGGTAAAGTGTACTAATTAATCTATAGTGAATGCTTTCTGCATTAAGGATTATTCTGTTAATCCAGAATGCAGAGAATTCCAGGATACCCTGTGCTAGCAATACCTTGTCTGGAACTGAATATTGTAACCTAGAACTGATTACAAGATAAATTCATCTTTGATAGAGATTGTTGTTTTCCAAGTCATCATTTTTACCAATAGGTAATGAAAAAAGAAAGGGCTATACCAAGATATTATTGGTGAATTAAGATTCATCTGGAGAAAATCCAAATTTTTTTTTTTTTTTTGTGCTGTTACCACACAGTACAATTATTACCAGTTAGGAAATTATTTTCTCTTGGTTTGTTAGATGACTAGTTGTTGGTTTTGTGTGCTTGTGTCTGTGTATGTGATTTTGGGGAAGTCCTTCTAATGTTTGTTTTCACTGTGGGCCCAAAAGAAGATTTTTGAGGTATAAGCATTTTTCTTATTTTGATGGTATTTTGGTCTATGCATTTTGCTTTGTCTCTCTCTCTCTTTCTCTCTCTCTTTTTTTTTTTAGAGAGAAGAATGCAAATAATAACATATTTCTTTTAAAGTGGAAATAATATGATTCAGATATACTTTTCTTCTTCTATTACATTTTTGGCAAATTTCTTAAATTTCATTCATGTATCAAATATTTGTCACAAGGTGACTATGATATCATCATAGTGTCCTTTTAATATTAGTATTATCTATAACTACATCCATTTATGAATTCCTGATATTAATAATCTGTTTTCTACCTCTTTTTGTTTGTGCTCAGTCTTTACAGAATATTGTTAATGTATTAGCCTTTTTTAAAAAATAAATTTTGGCTTTGGTAATTTTCCATTTTAGAAGTTGGCACATTTTTTATCTGTAAAGGACCAGGTAGTAAATATTTCAAGCTTTGCTGACCATGTGGTCTCTGGAGAAGCTACTCAAATCTGTCGTTGTAATAGAAAATCAACCATAAAGAATATGCAAATGAATGACCACTTCTAATAACATGCTCTGATAAAAAGATAAACCACATCGTTTTAATATAAACAATTTAATGAGTTTTAACAGATGATCAATCCCATGTCATCATCAGCAAAATTAACATACAGAAGATTTCCATCACCCCCAGAAGTTGCTTCATGCTAATTTTAGGTTATTCTCTCTCTCATTTCCCTGCCCTAAGGCAACCATTGATCTGATTTTTTTTCTTTCCATTGTGATAGAGTTTGCATTTTCTAGAATTGTGCATAATTAAAATCAACCTTTATACATCCTTCTGTGTGTGGCTTCTTTCATTCACCACAATGAATTTTAAATAGAATGATATCTGTTACCACCTACTGAGAGTCTCACTGTATGGAGGATGGCAAAGAGCATGAACATGTCTGCCAGGAGTAAATGCCCATGAATGTCAACCTACTTCACACTTAGCAGGTGTCAAGGATGTCAAGGAAGACATGACTTAGACATTAGGTAGAACAGTTGTTTACTCACAGAAGAGAGGCAAAATAAGATCTGCTTCAATAGTGGGCATTGACATCTTTCCCAGTGGGTCATGCACAGAAGTTACAAGTGATGGGCTCTATACCTTCCTCATGGGAAGTGATAAAAGACCGGAGTTGGTCAAGTACCGTATGACACACACTCATAAGCAGAACAAGGAAAATACATATCGAGTCTGGAAAAGGAAATATTACAAAACAAGGCTGAGTGTGCAGTACAACCTGTGGTACCTTCCTGTAAGTTTATCTGCAAGGCCTGAGGCCCAGATTGGGTAGCCAGAGGAGGAGCATAGAATCATATGAGAGCCACTCTTCCAAAAGAATTTTTTTTTTTTTTTTTCATTTGTCAACTCTCCCTTCTGGTGCAGTGGTGAAGTGCTGGGCTGCTAAACAAATAGTCAATGGCTTGAACCCGCCAGCCATTTCTTGGAAGAAAGATGTAGCAGTCTGCTTCCATAGAGATTACAGTCTTGGAAACCTTATGGGATAGTTCTGTTCTGTCCTGTAAAGTCACTATGTATCAGAATCAAATCGTAAGGAACTGATTTGGTTTGAGTTTTTGTTTGTACTTATCAATAGGTTTTTCAGTTTTATTGCCAAATAACACTTGATTTTATAGAATTATCTCATTTTGTTTATATATTCATTGCATCATTTACTGTAGATTAGACTTTGAGATTTATAAATAAATTATGTATCAATATTCATGCATAAGTCATTATAAGTCATTATCTTCTCAGTAGATCAAATATATAGGAGTGAAATAGCTGGGTCACATGATCAGTGTTATTTTATTATTTATTTTTTTAAATAATTTTTCAGTTTTTTAACTCTCATTTGAATTACCTTCTTGGCTTTCACCTATACCTTATTGTAGCATGACTTAGTAGTTAATCTAAGAATTGCAATACATATTCTTATCTTTTTATAGTCAACTTGACATTAACAATGGACCACTGAATATTATACTAAGAAATTGTATAATTGCACAAGTCCTTCCTACTCCTATCTCCTCATAAGTGTAATGCACATTACATCTATATTCAATGAAATTCCTACAGCACAACAATCCTAAATGCTGTGTTAGGTGCTGTGGAGCCAGCTCTGACTCAGCAACCTTATATAAAACAGAACAAAACACTGCTCGGTCCCATGCCAGCCTCACAACCCTTGCTATACCTAAGCCCTTCATTGCAGCCCCTTTATCAATCCATCTCTTTGAGGGTCTTCCTTTTTTTCATTGATCGTCCACTTTACCAAGCATGATATCCTTCTCCAGGGAATGGTCCCTTCTGACAACATGATCAAACTGTTGTTGTTGTTATGTGCCGTCGAGCCAAACCCGACTCATAGCGACCCTCCTTGGGTTTCCGAGGCAGTATCACTACGGAAGTAGGATTGCCCAACCTTCCTTCCGAGGAGTGGCTGGTGGGTTTGAACCGCCAGCCATCTGGTTAGCAGGCAAGTGTCTTAGCCACTATGCTACCAGAGCTCCCATGACAAAACTAGGTGAGACAAAGTCTGTCCATTCTCACTTCCAAGAAGCATCCCAGTTGTACTTATTCCAGGACAGACTTGTTCATTCTTTTGGCAGTACGTGGTACTTTCAATATTCTTCACCAATACCACAACTCAAAAGCATCAACTCTTTTTCGGACTTCCTTGTTCATTGTCTTACATGCATATGATGTGACTGAAAATATCATAGCTTGGATTAGACACACCTTAGTCTTCAGAGAGACATCTTTGCTATTCAGCACTTCAAAGAGGTCTTTTACAGCAGACTTGTCCAGTGCAGTGTGTTGTCTGATGTCTTGACTACTGCTTCCATTGATGATGATTGTGGAACCAAGTAATATGAAATCTTTAACAACTTCAATCTTTTCTCTTTTTATTGTGATGCTGCTTAATGATCGAGTCCAGTTGTGAGGATTTTTGTTTTCTTTATATTGAGATGAAATATTACAGATTTTCAGCACTGTTATCTTGTCATCTCTTCCATTTGCTTTAGCTACTCTCTGTTCAGCCCCAGGGTTACAGGTGAGGAGAGACAACTCAGGGACGCCCAAAGTAGCAGCGGGAAGAACAGGAGAAAGGGGATTAAAAGCCAGGAAGCCAGAGAGAAAAGCAATCAGCTGAAGGGATTAGGTGAGGAGAGGCAACTCAGGCCCGCCCAGAGTAGCAGTCCGGAAGAGCAGGAGAAAGGGGATAAAAGCCAGGAACCTGGACAGAAGAGCAGTCAGCCCCAGGGTTACAGGTGAGAAGAGACAACTCAGGGACACCCAAAATAGCAAGCGGGAAGAGCTAGAGAAAAGAGATTAAAAGCCAGGAAGCCAGAGAGAAGAGCAATCAGCCAAAGGGATTAGGTGAGGACAGGCAACTCAGGCCCACCCAGAGTAGAAGGCCGGAAGAGCAGGAGAAAGGGGATAAAAGCAAGGAAGACAGACAGAGGTACAGTCAGACAGAGGTACAGTCAGACAGAGGGACCCAGTTGGGGGTGATACGAGAGGTCTCCAACAGCAAGACAAATTTGTCTGTCAGTTTGTCCTACTGTGGTGACACATAGACGTGAGTTTTGAGGCTGAGCCTCTGGTGTTTAAAACCCAGTGAGATGCACCTGGTGCACAGGTAATAGCCCCCCTTATAGACTGAGACAGACTAGGAAGAAGGAAGAGGTCATCCACTTCTGAAAGAATTGGCCAGGGAAAACCTTATGAATAACAAAGAAACACTGTTTGGTACATTACCGCACACCTTTGGGAATAGTCTGTTTAGGGTAAAAGGCTCTCAAAAGAAGACTGGGAAAAACCTGCAACATCTGATTAAATCCAGCCTTACTCATATGGAGGGAGCTCTGGTAGCATAG
>NW_006922223.1:181807-187259 GCF_000298275.1 Orycteropus afer afer | reverse complement strand
GTCTCACCTATTTTGGTCATGTTGTAAGAAGGGACCATTCCCTGGAGAAGGATGCCATGCTTGGTAGGGTGGGGGGTCGACGAAAGAGGGGGAGTCCTCAACGAGATGGATTGACACAGTGGCTGCGATGATGGGCTCAAGTATAACAGGGATTGTGGGGCTGGCGCGGGATCGGGCAGTGTTTTGTTCTGCTGTGCATGAGGTCGCTATGAATCGGAAACACCTCGACAGCCCTTAACAGCAACAACAACAACAGCACTCTCTGTTCAAGAGCAAGATTCAGAATCTCTTCTGCAGATTGAATTCTTTAATCTTCATCAGTAAGTGCTTCACGTCATCCTCATTTTCAGCAAGCGAAGTTGTGTCATTTGCATATTGCATGATGTTATTGAGTCTTCCTCTAATCCTGGTGCCTTGCTCTTCTTCATATAGTCCACCCTCTCAGATTTTTGCTCAGTGTACAGATTGAATAAGTATGGGGAAATGATACAACCTGACACACTCCCTTCTTGATTTTAAACCATGCAACTTCTCTTTGTTCTGTTCAAATAATAGCCTCCTTTTCTAAGTACATGTTCCTCATGAGCACAGTCAAGTGTTCTGGAATCCCTTTCTTCTCAATGTTATCCATCATTTCTTATGATCCACAGAGTCAAATGCTTTTGCATAGTCAATAAAACACAAGTAAACATCTTTGTGGTAGTCTTTGCTTTCAGCTAAGATCCGTCTGACATCAGCAATGATATCCCTTGTTCAATGTCCTCTTCTGAATGAAGCTTGCATTTCTGGAAGTTCTCTGTCAATATACTGCAGCACTCAGTTTTGAATTATCTTCAGCAAGATTTTACTTGTGTGTGGCATTAAAAATATTATTCAATAACTTCCCCATTTTGTGGGATCACCTTTCTTCAGAATGGGTACAAATATGGATCTCTTCCAGTCAGTTGGCCAGGTAGCTGTCTTTCAAATTTCTTGGCATAGATGAGTAAGTAGCTCCAGTGCAGCATTTAGTTGTGGAAACATCTTAATGGGTATTCCATTAATTCCTGGACCCTTGTTTTTCACCAATTCCTTCAGTGCAGCTTCGACTTCTTCCTTCAACATCATTTGTTCTTGATCATGTACTACCACCTGAAATGGATGAAAATCGACCAATTCTTTTTTGGACAGTGACTATTTATTCCTTCCATCATATGTTGATGTTTTCTGTATCAGTCCATATTTTGCCCATAGAAAATTTCATTTTTGCAACTCGAGGCTTGATTTTTTTTTTTTTTTCCAGTTCTTTCAGCTTGAGAAATGTCGAGGGTGTTCTTCCATTTTGGTTTTCTAACCTCAGTTATTTACACATTTAATCATAATAATTGACTTTATCTTCTTGAACTACTCTTTGAAATCTTCTTTTCAGCACTTTTATCCTGTCATCTCTTCCATTTGCTTTAGCTACTCTCTGTTCAGGAGCAATTTTCAGAATCTCTAGTGACACCCATTTTGGTCATTTCTTCTTTTCCTGTTTTTTAAATAATCTTTTGCTTTCTTCATGGATAATTTTTTGTTCTTTTGTCATCATACATTTCTTCTGGTTTTTGGTCATTGTTGTTCAATGAGTCAAATGTATTCTTTAGATGGGGTCTAAATTCAGATGGGATATAATCAAGATCATATTTTGGTTCTCATGGGTTGTTTCAGTTTTCTTCAGCTTTACCTTGAACTTGCAAATGAGCAACTGATCTGGTCCACAGTCATCTCCTGGTCTTGTTTTAGCTGGAAATATTAAGCTTTTTCATCACCTCTTTCCACAGATGTTATCAGTCTGATTCCTGTGTATTCCATGTAGTGAAGTCCATATGTATAGCCATCATTTATGTTGTTGAAAGTAGGTATTTCAAGTGAATGTTATTGGTCTTGCAAACTTGTCTCATGTGATGTCCAGTGTCATTTCTATCAACAAGGATATATTTTCCAACTCCTAGTTATTCTTTGTTTCCACCATTCATCTGAAAGTTTGTTGTCCTGTGGTGGCTTGTGTGTTGCTGTGAGGCTGGATCCTATTTCACCAGTATTTCCAATATCAGTAAGGCCACCCATGGTAGACTGGTTTCAGCTGACCTTCTAGACTATTACAGATTTGCAAAAAGGAAGGGCCCATTTACTTCTCAAAGAATTTGTTTAAACCTATGAATAGCAGTGAACCACTATCTCTTAAAACTGTAGATATCTTCAATTTCACTGACCATTACCTCTGTGTGCTAGATTGGGTTCTCTAGAGAAGCAAAACTAGTAAAGCTTATATATACATATAGAGAAAGAAAGAGAAATTTATCCTAGGATAATGGCTCACACATTTACAAAATTTGGCAATTCCTAAGTTCTTGGATCCAATATCAAGCTGGAGGCTTTTCCTGACTGACACAGCTACAGAGGCTGATGAGCTCAAGGTGGGCAGGCAGTAACAACTGTTGACTCCTATGGATGACAAATTCAAGATCTCTAGGCCGAATGGTGGATTGTTTGCATGGACAGTTGTAGGCAGCACAACAGGATCCCAATCCACAGAAGAGTGTTTGAGCCATTTTCCTAACATAAATTTCTCTTTCTCTATATGAATATATAAGTTTACTGGTTTTGGTTCTCTAGAGAACCAAGCCTAACACATTTGGTACCAGGAGTGGGGTCTTTTCTCAAGGGGACCTGGCCTATCCTTCATTCAAGGGGTTGTGGGTCTCTAAACTGACTCAAGTCTGGGAATTGACTGAGAGGCCATGACTCTGTATTCTGGTGATTCAATCTAGGCTGCTGTTCATGTGACCTAGATTTCTTCTGTCTATGTAGATCAAGTAAATACTTAGCAGGTTTGCCATGTATTTCACTACTAGGAAGACTGTGACTAAGTAGCCAATGCCATAATTGCACACAAGTCAGAGTACTCTAATTACAGTTCCAACTCTGATGTCCATTATGGTAACCACACCCACCTTGCCTTTGTCGATTAACTACTGCCACTTGGTCCCTACTACCATGGGGTCCAATCAGTCCCATAGTAGTTAAGCATCTTAGTTCAATTAAGGCTGTTCCCACTATCAAATACGGCTTACATAAAATACTAATCATAGCAGTGTTCAAGGATGGTGGGGCTCCTTTCACAAATTTATTGCTCACATACTAGTGAAAGCCATGTCTTCTGAACTGTCCATTTCTGGCTCTAGGGGTCTAATCTCATAAATTCATTCTAGCAGGCAAATTTTCCTAAGCATCTAGATACCTTCTTCTACATTATACCAAGGCAAGTCTGGTACTTTAGCTTGACTTATGGTAGGCCACCACATAATCCATGCTTCAGTAAGCCAGACAAATAAACTATTGGATCCTTTCCCAACCTCTTGAGCTGAAACACTTTGTCATTCCCATTCCATTTTTAAGTACATCATGAGAACTTTTATTTCACGTCTGACTTTTAATTTGAAAACATTCAGTTTGTTAAAAAAATACATTTATACTCTAACATTTTTTGACAATGTATTTGTTACAAACATAGTTTTCTTTATTTAATTGAGCACAAGAACAGATATTGTTCATATATGTTTTAATTATATCTTATTCCTCTGTGTATGTAGATATCTATCTCTTATCTATTTTCCTATTTTTCTCCCTTCCTTCCTCCTTCCCTATCTCCCTCTCTCTCTCTCTTACTTTTTATTTATTATCAGTCTCCATGCTGGCCTGCTTGCACACTTCCTTGTTGTGCTAGTGTTTTCCTTCTTTCATCCCTCCCTCCTTTCCTTCCCTCCTCCCTATTTTCCTATTTTTTCTTTGTAGGTTGTTTACATAGCTTGTTAGTTTCCATGGAATTGCTTCCAATTCATAGTGACTTTATACATAACAGAGAAAAAGGTGGTGCAGTCCTGTGTCACTGTCATGACCATTGCTATGTTTGAGTTCATTGCTGTGGCTATTGAATAATGTCTTCCAACTTAGAGGATTCAGTTTCCAGCATTATACCAGGCAATATGCTGTTTTAATCCATAAGATTTTCATTTGGGCAGTTTTTGAATATGATCACCAAGAGTTTCTTCCTAGTCTGTCTTAGTCTGGAAACTCCACCAAAACCTGTCCACCACGGATGACCCTGCTAGTATTTGGAATACTTGTTGCATAACTTCCAACATCACAGCAATACACAAGCCAAGACAGTGCAACAAACTGACAGACTAGTAGAGTTTTTACATCTCACTCACACTTAATTTGGATACTCTATCCATGCCATGTTCACATTCTTAAAGAAGTATAACATACTTTTACTTTTTTGCTATGCTTTATCAAAAACAAATATTGTTTTTGCAAAGAAGTTAATTTTAAAATATGAGTAGCACATGAAGGCTGAAAGTATGGTAAACATAGGCTCTTTGCAGTTATGTAAAGAGTAGAGGCAGACCCAAGGTTATGAATGAGATATCTTCTTAACTGTGCCCTTAAGTCTTTAAGTGGAATTTGTAGGTGAGTTGCAACAGGTGCATTGAGTTCTTAGTTAGCCTTAATTTAGTGCAAGAAAAAACTCACAGTTTTCAATAATTTTAAAACTGTACATGACACAAGTGAAGGTGATTGTGAAGAAAAATTTATTTTGAGTAGGGTTTTTTCAATCATTTCAAAGCGAGGGCAAATTTACATAACATTAAAGGGCAAATAGGAGATGTCTGTAAGTCAGATGTTTGTAACCCAGTGACTATCTGTACTTAATAACAAAATCCATTCTCCAATTTTGCTAAAAATTCTGTTCCAGGGTTCACATCAAAAAGCTGTGACATGTCTACCCTTATCAGCAACACCTAAATTTTTCTTCTCATGTGCAAAATGTTGTCCAGGTGACCATTATCCTCTTTCTTCCAGTTTTCACAGCAGTTTCTGGTTTGTACGCCCCTCTCATTTGTGGCATGTACAGGTCAGAATCCTAATAGAGGAAGAAAATGTTGAAACTGACTTGGTCATGTCATTATTATCCATAGTTAAGACAGGACAAAGTGCCCATAATGATTATTAAGCAGCCTTTGTTTTATCCACAGATTACACTTCTAAAAATGAAACTGTTTCTGCTATTACCTTCATGTGGTAATATAGCACATTTTATTATTTTACTTTATTTGCTCTTTTTACCTTAGTTTTTGTTAATTCATGAGTTTTGAATGAAGAGATTTCTCATTATATAACTTCTTTCTCCCACCATACCATAGAGGATAACTAATAAGAAAAATGTTTTAAGAATCAACACTTTATGTGCAAATGGTTTATCGAATGAATTAAATTATGTAAAACACATTCAAGAATGAGAGTGAAATTCATTTTGTGCCCTGAACAGTCGCAGGACAATGTTTTGGATAGATTTCATAACATTTATATTCAATGTTCAGTAGAACATAATTTCATTTTTAATTTAACTCAGAATTTTGCGTGTATA
>NW_006922223.1:175644-181707 GCF_000298275.1 Orycteropus afer afer | reverse complement strand
TCCTTCTTGCTGGGAATTCATTTTAGTTTCATTATATTATTGTCTTTCATCAATTTTGGAAAAAAAAATAAGCTTTTGAGGGGTAGTGTTTTCAACACATGGTAGAAAAAGGAAAATAGAACATAAAATGTTAGGATAAGCCTCAGTTTAGGGTTTTAAAAGAGAAGATAGGTCATTAGGTTCAAAATTACCTAAATTTTCAATATGATTGAAAGCATACTTAAGAGATCCAGGGCTATTTATGTATTAATTACTTTACTTATTTATTTAACCCATTATTATTTATAGATGATGTGCATACAAATTGTCCTTTTTCTTTTCTTTTTTCTTTTTTTTTTTTTGAGAAATGTAGTCTATTATTATGGATCTTATTGGTAGTGTGTATGGTTAAAGGATTTAAACAATTAACTATGTAATTATCTATATAGATATAATTGTGCTAGAGGCAATAAATGGAAGATAAAGATTTATTAAATCAATACATGGAGAATCAAATATAATTTTAGAGGTTATAGGTTGATTATAAGAGAGATAAATGACAGCTGATAATTTCAGGACAAATTCCATGTTGACATATGAGGAGGAGAGGCTTTGGATGAGTAGAGTAAAATGTATTCCTGAAAAAGTGAGCAGATTTGAGTAGTCTTATATAACAAAGAAACTTGATGTATAGTTGGCAAGGGTAGAAGTGAAGTGATAAGTGGAGATAGATGGGAGTTGTGACTGTGGTAAGGCTAGAGAAGTAAGCAAGATTCAGATCATGAGCACTATGATAAAAATGTGTGTGTGTGCATGCATACACACACACCCCTATACAGATATACATATGTGTGTATGTATAAAATCTACACAGTACATACACAAACACACACATACACACACACAGTAAGAAGTGCAAGTTAAACTGAATTCTTGTTTGAATTCTCAAAAGAGTATGTATATATATGAAATATAGTCATTGAAATAATACGTGCTCATGTTATGTGTGATGCAATCACATTTCTTTTGTCTTCCTTTTCTTTTTGTCAGTTGCCTTTTTGTGTGTTTGTTGAATATTTTATAACACTGACAGATATATAAAGTAGCCCTGCTGGAGCAATGGCTCAACATCTGGTTGCTAATCAAATGGGCTGTGGTTTGAGCCCAACAGTGGTTCTGTGGAGGAGAAGCCTTGGTCATCTGTTTCCACAAAGATGAGGAAACCCTTTGGAGAAGTTTTACTCAGTACAAATGGTTACTATGAATCAGATCGACCTGATGACAATAAGTTTGGGATCAAGAGTCTGGTATCGTAAAAAAAAAAAAAAAAAAAAAGATTTGTATACTTTTTTTCTTAAAAATCTTCTCAAATTATTAACTATTTCCCATTTTTCTTATTGCAGAACACAGCCTCCTAATCATAATCTCCAAACCCCTCTGTGATTTGTTTCCTTTCTCACTTATGGCATGTCTTCTACTGCTGTGCTCTCTCCGCAGAGTTCTTGGCTCCACTGACCCTATCCTTCTGTTTCACTATAGCCAAGTCATTTCTTCTCCTTGGGCTTTGTTCTTGTTGTTTTCTTACTGGAGCTGTATCCCCTTCTATCTACATTTTCTGATTTGGGAACTGGAGTGTAAGGCTAGAGCAATGTTTTGGTACTAGACCAGCCTCAAACCCCATGTATTTGAAAACTAGAAAGGAATATTTATATCAGTCTCTTTTGATATTTGAGAACAAAACAAAACAAAACATTTTTGGTAACAATCACAGGATGAAAGAAATAACAACTGGCCAGAAAACAAATGCAGATAATGACACTTCCATTACCAAACTCCCTAAATGTAATCATTAAGAATTTAGAAATAAAAATAATTGAGTACATATAGACTTAAGTATAAAAAGGAAACTAAATAGATTAATGTTGTTTTCATCACAATAATATTTTGGTTGAAAGAAGAGGAAAATAAAATTTGAAGAAATGTTTTCACAAGTATAATCTCTGCAAGACTCAGAATGATTTGCACATATAGTGACAGCTTTAATGTAGCACAAATTCTGTTTCTTCATCTTTATGACCACTGAGCTATAATGGTGTCTGTGAAACCTACTCTTTAAACACACTGAATTATTCGACCACAGGGATTGCAGACAGAAATGCAACTGATTGGCACACAAAGGAGTGATTTCAAACTTTTTACAAAGTTACTCTCAGAACAAAGACCTGTGGCTGAGACTAGGAATTTTGCAGAGATTATAACTGAAAGTTTTCCAAATTAATTTTTATGTGAGAACAATATTTATTAAAGAGTATATAAATGTGCTAATGTAATCTTACTTGTGTGATATATTGCTAAAATCAAGATTACTGGAAATAATTGCTTAGAAATTAGAATAGCAATTGCCCTCCCCAGAAAGGGGAAGTTCTATAAGTGAACTTGTTTACTGCTGCCACATGTGGTAATAACAAAAAAAGGATCATAATTTTGGTTGTGGTATTGTGTTTGGGTTTTCTATCCACCATCTTAATTTCTGTACTCAGAGATGCACTAGATTCCCATCACCCTGCCTTGTTATTCCAATGAGTTAGATGGCAGAGCTTGAATTCTTTTCATTGACAACAACATAACATCAGGAGACTAATAGACTGATTTACTTTCTGCAAATGGGTAAATATTTATTCATATGTTGTTGCTGTTGTTAGGTGCCTTCGATTTGTCTCTGACTCATAGCAACCATATGCATAGCAAAACAAAACACCACTCAATCCCGAGCCAGCTCCACAAAACTTGCTATACTTGAGCACATCATTGCTGCCACTGAGTTAATCCATCTCATTGAGGGCCTTCCCTCTTTCGTCCACCCTCCACCTAACCAAGCATGACATCCTTCTCCAGTAAATGGTCCCTTCTGACAATATGACCAAAGTATGTGAGACAAAGTCTGGCCATTCTAGCTTCCAAGGAGCATTCTGGCTACACTTCCTCCAGGCCAGATTTGTTAGTTCTTTTAGCAGTCCACGGTATTTTCAGCATTCTTCACCAACACTGTAACTCGAAATTATCAAGTGTTCTTCAGTCTTCCTTATTCACTGCCCAGCTCTCACATGCATATGAGCCAATTGAAAAATATCATGGCTTCTGTCAGGCACACCTTAGTCCTCAAAGAGACATCTTTGCTCCTCAGCACTTGAAAGAAGTCCTTTGCAGCTGATTGCTCAGTGCTATATGTCCTCTGATGTCCTGACTGCTGCTTCCATTGGCATTGATTCCTCCAATCCTGATGCCCCATTCTTCATATAGTCTAGCTTTTTGGACTATTTGCTCAGCGTATAGATTGAATAAGTATAGTGAAAGGATACAATCCTGACGCACTCCCTTCTTGATTTTAAACAATGCAGTATCCCCTTTTTCTGTTAGAACTACAGCATCCTGGTCTATGTACAGGTTCCTCATGAGTGCAATTAAGTGTTATGGAATTCCCATTCTTCTCAATGTTATCCACAATTTGTTATGATCTACACTATCAAATGATTTTGCATAGTCAATGAAACACAAGTAAACATATTTCTGGTATTCTTTGCTTTGACTCAAGATCCATCTGACATCAGCAATGATATCCCTCATTCCATGCCCTCTTCTGAATCCAGCTAGCATTTCTGGAAGTTCTCTGTCAATATACTGCTACACTCATTTTTTATTTACCTTCAGCAAGATTTTACTTGTATGCAATATTAATGATATTGTTCAGTAGTTTCAACATTGTGTTGGATCACCTTTCTTTGGAATGGATACAAATATGGATCTCTTCCAGTTGGTTGGCTAGGTAGCTGTCTTCCAAATCTCTTGGCATAGCCGACTGACTGCCTACAACAGGACATCCGTGTGTTGACACATCTCAATGGATATTCCCTCAGTTCCTGGAGCCTTGTTTTTCTCTGGTTCCTTCAGTGCAGCTTTGACTTCTTCCTTCCATACCATTGGTCCTTGAACATTTGCCACCTCTGAAATGAATGAAGATTGACCAGTTCTTTTTGGTACAGTGAGTCTATAGCTTCTTTTCATCTTCTTTTAATGCTTCCTGGATCATTCAATATTTTGCCCATAGAATCTTTCAATATTGCAACTCAAGTCTTAACTTTTCCCTCAGCTTTTTCAGCTTGAGAAATGCTGAGCACGTTCTTCCCTTTTAGTTTTCTAACTCCAGGTCTTTGTACATTTCATTATAGTAATTGCCTTTGCTTGAGCTACTCATTGAAATCTTCTGTTCAGCTCTTTTATCTTCCCATTTCTTCCTTTTTTTTTTTTTTTTTTAGCTACTCTTTACTCAAGGGCAAGTTTCAGAGTCTCTTCTGACATACATTTTGGTCTTTTCTTTTTTTTTTTTTTCTCATATTTTTAATGACATCATGCTTTCTTCATGGATGATGTTCTTGATGTCATCCCACAGTTCTTCTGGTTTTCAGTCATTGGAGTTCAATGCATCAAATCTATTCTTTTGGTGGTCTCTAAATGCAGGAGGGATATATTCAAGGTTATATTTTGGCTTTCATGGTCCTTATTTAATTGTCTTCAACTTCAAGTTGAACTTGCATATGAGTAGTTGATGGTCTGTTCCACAATCAGTGCCTGGCCTTGTTTTGGCTGAAGATATTGAGCTTTTACATTGCTTCTTGCCACAGAGGTAGTCAGTCAATGTGATTCCTCTGTACTCCATCTGACGAAGTCCATGTGTATATCCGCCTTTTGTGTTGTTGAAAAAAGGTATGTGCAATGAATAATTCATTGGTCTTGCAAAATTCTATCATGCGATCTCTAGCTTTATTGCTGTCACTAAGGCCAAATTTTCCAACTACTGGTGATTCTTCTTCATTTCCAACTTTTGCATTCCAATCACCAGTGATAATTTACACATCTTGATTGCATGTTTGGTCAATTTCAGACTCCAGAAGTTGATAAAAATCTTCAATTCTTTATTTTTGTCTTTGGAGGTTGGTGGGTAAATTTGAATAATAGTATTAATTGGTCTTTCTTGTAGACATATGGTTATTATCCTATTACTGACAGCATTGTACTTCAGGACAGATCTTGAAACGTCCTTTGCGATGATGAATGCCATGCCATTCCTCTTCAAATTGCATTCCAAGCATAGTAGATCATATGGTGGTCTGATTCAAAATGACCAAAACCTGTCCATTTCAGCTCATTAATGCCTGTGATATCAATCTTTATGCATTTCATTTCATTTTAAACAACTTTCAGTTTTCTTAGATTCATACTTCTTACATTCCATGTTCCAATTATTAATGGATATTTGAAGCTGTCTCTCCTCAATTTGAGTCATGCCACATCAGCAAATGGAGGTCCCAAAAGCTTTACTTTATCTATATCATTAATATTTGTTCTATTCTGATGAGGCCGGTCTTTCCCAGTCATATTTGGAGTGCCTTTCGATGTAAGAGGCCCCTCTTCCTGCACTGTATTGGACATTGTTTTCAGGCTATTCATAAAGTTGCCCAATAACATAGCAGACATTGTTTCTCTGCTATTCATAAGGTTTCTCCTGGCCAATTATTTGAGAAGTGGATGGTCTCTTCCTTCTTCCTAGTCTGTCTCAGTCTGTAAGCTGAATTCAAACCTGTGTACTTTGAGCAACTCTGCTGGTGTTTGAAACACTGTTGGCATAGCCTCAAGCCTCACAGCAAGCCGCCACAGTAAGACAAACTGACAGATAAGTTCATCTCCCTTAGCTGTTGGAAATCTCTCCACCCTCTCCTTACCTGGTTCCTACCTGGATCCTGACACTTTTATCAGCCCCAGCTACTCCCTGCTTTTCCTGCTTTAGGGGGTATGTCCTGTCTCCTGCCCCTAACCTGAATCCTACCACTTTTTGTCAGTCCCAACTGTTCCCTGCCTTCCTGCCTCTGGGGGTGGATACCATCTCTTTTTTTCACTTGTTCATAGAGTTGATATTAAATCAGTATATATATGTATGTCTGTTTTTTTGTGTGTATATATAGATATATACATGTATGTTGTTGTTGTTGTTAAGTGCCGTCGAGTCGTTTCCGACTCATAGCGACCCCA
>NW_006922223.1:156556-173294 GCF_000298275.1 Orycteropus afer afer | reverse complement strand
GGGCAAAATATTGAATGATGCAGGAAACATCAAGAGAAGATGGCAGGAATACACAGAGTCACTGTACCAAAAAGAACTGATCGATCTATACATGTATAGATGTTTTTATATGTATGCATATGTATTATTGTATATGTATATATACATAAGTCTATTTATATACATAGATGCTTTATATGTTATTGACACAGACACACATTTACACGCACACCTTTTTTTTTTAATTTTTATTGTGGTTTTGGTGAAATTTTATGGATTCATTTTACATTCAAGGCAACATACACCTTTTGTTTTGTGACACTTATTACAATTCCCGCAGTGTAAAAGCTCTCCTCCCACTTCTTCCATGTTGTCACTCTTTCCAAGTGTTCTTTCTGCTGATGCATTATTCCCTCTCTAGTTTTCTGCCAGTGCAAATGTTGCCATTTGATTCTTCCATGATTGGTTGTCCTAAGAACTACATCTCCCTGGTGTAGTCGTTTACCTCATAGGCATTTCTATTGTTTGGCTGAAAGTTAGCTGGCCTTGGGAGTGAGTCCAATTCCAGGCTCAAATAATAATTAGAGGCTACAATCTCAGGGGTTTCATCAATTTCTAACTGATCAGTAATCCTAGTCATGTTTATTTATTTTCTTTTTGTTGTTGTTTTTGCTATTTTTCCACATTTTTCTTCCACTCTATCCAGTATATCAAATTTTGATTCCTTTCCAAGTGGTTGGTAGTGGTAGCTGGGCATCATCTAGTTCTTCTGACCATGGGATCATGTAGGCTGAGTTTCTCATGGTCCATTAGTTATTTGGATGAACAGTTTTCATTCATGTTTGAATTTGTTTACTCTGTTTTGGTCAATACTAGGAGAAACTAACAGTTGCATCACAGGTATCTGCTCACAAGCTTTTAAAACCCCAGTCTCTACTCACTTAAATAAGATGTAGAACAACTATTTTTGTGTACTATGTTATGCCAAGGAACTCTGGCGGTGTCATGGGCAAGGCACTAGGCTGCTGACCCCAAGGTCAGTGCTTCCGATTCACCAGCTGCTTCACAGGATGAGAATGAGGCAATCTACTTTCATAAAGGCATACAGCATTGGAAACTCAATGGGGGCCACTATGAGTCAGAATTGACCTGATGCCATTGAGTTGTTTCAGCTGTTTATTTAAATTTTTTAAATATGTGCCAATTGAGCTTGATGCCCCCTGTGACCAGTGTCTCGAATCCACAGGCTCAGCAACTCACTCTCTCAAGGTGCTTAGTCATGGCTAAGAAGTTAGCCATGGGTAAAAAGAGAACCTACAGATTAGGAGAAAATATTTGCCTATGACATATCTGACAGAGGACTTATCTCCAAAATCTACAGAAAACTTTAACACCTCAACACCAAAAAGACTGATAACCCATTCCACAAACAGGCAAAAGACTTGAACAGACACTTCACCAAAGAAGATATTGTTGTTGTTGTTTGCCATTGAATCAGACTAGACTCATAGCGACACCTCCTTGGGTTTCTGAGGCAGTATCACTACAGAAGTAGATTGCCCCATCTTCGTTCTGAGGAATGGCTGGTGGGTTTGAACTGCCATCCTTCTGGTTAGTAGTCATGGGCCTTAGGCAGTGTGCTACCAGAGCTCCTTCAAAGAAGATGTACAAGCAGCCAATAAATACATGAGAAATTGATCATGATCATTAATCATTAGAGAGATGCAAATCAAGCAACAATGAGATATCATCTCACCCTAGCAATAAGAACAAAGTTCAACAGATCAGATAGTAACAAATGCTGGCTGGGTTGTGGAGAGATTGGAACTTTTGTGTACTGTTGGTGGGATTGTAAAATGGTGCAACCATTTGTGGCATTTCCTTAAAAAACTGAAAATAGAAGTACCATTTGACCTAGAAATTCCATTACTAGGAATATATCCTAAAGAGGTGAGAGTGCACGAACAGATATATGTACAACTATGTTCATTGCAGCACAATTCACCATAGCAAAGAGATGGAAACAACCTAAATGCCCATCAGTGGATGAGTGGATAATCAAATTATGGTATATCCACACAATGGAATACTATGCCACAGTAAAGAACGATGAAGGATACACAAATCATCTCACAATATGAATGAACCTGGAGGACAGTATGCTGAGTGAAATAAGGCAATCTCAGAAGGACAAGTACTGTATGAGCCTATTACTATAAAAAGACAGAGAAGGGTTTGCTTGGGAAAGGGAATTTACCTAGTAGGCTACCGTGATGTGGAGAGAAGGGGAGAGATTAATTTTGGGCTAGTTGGGGCTTACACACTGATATGAGTAGGGGGAGGTATATATGGGAAGGATATATGACCACAAAAAATAACATTGGGAAAAATAAAAATAAATAAATAAAAAAGAAAAAAGAAGTTATACTAACTTTGTTCCCTGTTAGTTTTATACTGCATAAGGTCATTTTTATAGCACATACAAATACATATGTAAGAATATTGTCTGCCAAACTTATGGTGGGTATAGTACCATTTGCAAAACCATATCTGATCTTTTGACATGTCTATCTATGTATCCACCTGTGTTAGTTAAGATTATGTGTCAACTTGACTGGGCCTGGTTTTCAGTGGCTGGCAGTTGGAGTTAGTTATTCCTCATGATGGGATTGGTAATTAACTCTAAGATGGAATCTACCATGTGCAGGTGAGTAGCTGCTTTAGGGATGTGGTCAGCTTCGCATATATAAGGAGAAATTTTGGGACTGGTCTGTATCTTTTGGCATGCTTGAATCCTCTTTGTAGCAGTTATTTTTCAGCACGCTGCCGTGTTGTCTGTCAATCTTGGGGCTGTAAATGGAACTTGAATCAGTGGCCTGCTGTGGTTTAGTAATATCAAGTCTGTGTCATTGTATTCATTGATCTTGGGGTTGTTAACTTCAGCAACCAGCAGCTGCCTGACTAAAGAGATGCCTCTAGCTTCAGTGGGCCTAGAGCAAGAGGCTGAGCCAAAGCCCAAGGTTGAAGGGCTTTCAAGAAGTCCCAAGACCTGGCATTTTGAACTTAGACTTCTAACCTCCAAAGCTATAAGAGAATAAACTCTTGTTTCTTCAAGCCACCTATTTGTGGATATTTTCTGTTGGAGTAGCACAAAGTGACCAAAACACCACCCATAAACTAGTGTTTACTATCACTGATAATGCAATATTGTATATACAAATATTTACCTTTATTTTCCATACTTCTTGTGCACCACTGCATGTCTTCCTTTTCCATTGCAATATTGTTCAAGTCAGACACTTTGGTTATATTGCCTTTCCCTTCACAAAATTAACACCTGTCTCTTGACTTCCATCAATTTTCCTTCCTCTCTTCTCCCTTCCAATCCCAGATGACTCATAAAGAAAATTTCCTTCCCTGTATCAACCTTTCTTTTTTTATATATTAACATAATCCTAAAATATTTTTCCTTCTGTGATTGACTTATTTCCCTCGATATAATATCCTCCAAGTTCAAACAGGGAGCTCTGGTGGCATAGTGCCTAAGGCATTTGAGTGCTAACCAGAAGGCTGGTGGTTCAAACCTACCATGCACTCCTTGGAAGGAAGGTTGGGCCATCTACTTCCGTAGAGATACTGCCTCAGCAATCCAAGGAGGGGTTCACTATGAGTCAGAGATGACTTGACAGCATATAACAAGTTCATCCACATTGTGAGGTGATTCACAGATTCTTCATTATTCTTTAATATTGCATGATATTCCATTATATGTATGTACTGTAGTTCTGTTGTTCATTCATCTGTTGATGGACACTTAAGATACATACAGACACACTTTGGACTGTTTTATGAGCCATTTATGTATTATAAATATGACCTCTAATCACCCATCATGATATCCTCTTTTATTTTCTTTTTAGCACTTCTCTTTAACTTAATATATGTATGTATATGATTATTTTATGTTCTATCTTGATCTTTAAAATATATTCACATGAAAGCAGTCGTTAGCCATTCTAAAACACTTCTCACTGTCTAGAATTCTACCTGAAAAATAATATATGATCAATCAAGATTTCTGAATTAAAAAAAAAAAAGAAATGATAACACAATTATAGAAATATCTAACAATAATTATACAATGTATTGCCATGAGAGACTTCGGAAGACTGCCATGTTTTAGGGAAGTAGATGTATGTTTGGACATGGGTTGTTAAGTATTCATGAAGGGATGATTAAGAAGAGATCGGTGATCTAGAGGAGAAACTAGGCATGATTGGTGGCACATTGTTTAAAGCGAGAGATGTTATAGAGAAAAAGTAATCAGTTGTGTGGTAAGCTGATCAAATTTGAGTTAAGATTTCATTGGATTTTGCAACATGGTAATATTTATAATAGTGATTATGCATATTGAGGAATGGAAGCCACCTGAGAAAGGATAACAGAGCAATTAATAGATGAGCAATTAGAAGCAGTTTTTGTAAGTTATTTTCTACCCTACTCCTAGCAAGATAATGCATCAATAATGTCATTGGCCAGAGGAGAGTTTTCTTAATTATTATTATTTTTTTTTAGATAAGAGAAAATTTGGACTGCCCACATGTGTGTACTAAGAACTTGAAATGTAGCAAGTCCAAATTAAGATGTACTATATGATGTATAGGAGTGCTGGTGGCATACTGCCTAAGGCATTTGACTGCTAACCGGAAGGCTGGCTGTTCAAACCCACCAGCCACTCCTCAGAAGAAGATGGTGCTATCTATTTTTGTTGTGATACTGCCTTGGAAACCCAAGGAGGGGTCATTATGAGTTGAATCAATTCGACAGCAGTGAATTTGGTGTTTTTTTTTTTTTTTTTTTTTTTTTTTACTTTTTATAGGATATAAAGTAGATTTTCAAAAATTGGTAGGGAAAAACACAAAGTGTCTCAAGATTTCATTTATTTATTTTTAATTGAGTACATGTTGTGATGTGAATATATTTTTGGTATATTCCTTTAAATTAAAAAAATGTGTAAAATTAATTTCACTTGTTAATTTTTTTTTTTCATTTTAATGTATTATCAGTTTGGCTTGCATTTGTGACTGTATTATCTTTCTAATGGATAAGGCTTCTGCAGAAGACATTTAAGTGCTTATGGGCCTGATTCAGTTGAGAGAGTGAGAGATATAGGAAAGAAAGAGAAAAATGGATACTATAAAATCCCTAAGACTTAGAGTAAATAGGTTTTAGCACAAATGGTTGTATTTAATCACTGATAGGTGAGAGAGTGAGTACAGATACAGAAAGCTGTCTTTAGTTTTTTGGGAGAAACCAAAAGTTCAAGTTTGCTTTCTCTGTGATGTACATGTCAGAGATTCATTGGATTGCTTTTATATGGTTTAGATCAAGCTGTGATTACTACACCATAAAGTGACTCCCCATGCTCTCCAAACCCTGGTCTGGCATCTGACTGTTAACCAGAAGATTGGTGGTTCAAACTCACCAGCCACTCTGCAGAAGCAAGACTAGGCAGTCAACTTCCATGAAGATTTACCACCTCAGAAACCCAATGGGGATCACTGTGAGTCAGAATCAACTTGACAGCAGTGAGTTTGTTTGTTTATATTTTTTGGTTAGTCTGGATGTCATCTGTGACTTACTGATACCCAAAAAGAATAGGGCAAAGATTAAGAAATTATGGACATGCAATTAAATTCCACACCATTAGTATGTCAGTTTGTCATACTTCAGTGGCTTGTGTGTTGCTGTGAGGCTGGAATCTATGCCACGGGTTTTTCAAATACCAGCAGATTTACTCATAGTGAGAGGTTTCAGTGCAGCTTCCATACTAAGACAGAATGGGAAGAAGAATGGGATTTTCCCCATTTGAAATAGTGATCCACTGAAAACCTTATGAACAGCAGTGAAACATTGTCTCATACATCACTGGAAAATGTTATAAACAGCAGTAAAACTTTGATATAGTGCCAGAAGAAGAGCCCCTCAAGTTGTAAGACACTCAGATATGACTGGTCTAGAGCTGCCTTTTCAAAGCAGAGTTGCATTTAATGATATGGATGAAATAAAGCTTTAGGGACATCCATTTGCTGATGGGGCACAACTTAAAATGGGGGAAAAAAAGCTGAAAAAATTCATTAATAATTACACTGAGTAATATAAAAAGTATGAATCTTGGAAAATTGGAACTTGTCAAAAATGAAAGAGAATGCATAGCCATTGATATCCTAAGGTTTAGTGATCTGAAATTGACTGGTATTGGCCATATTGAATCTGACAATTATATGGTCTACTATACCAGAATGACAAACTTGAAAAGGAATAGTATCACATTCATTGTCAAAAAGAGTATTTCAGGATCCATCCTGAAGTAAAATCCTCTTAGTAATAGGATAATAACCATACTCCTACAAGGAAGACAAGTTAATGCTATTATAATTAAAATTTATGCACCAACCACTAAAGCCAAAATTTAAGATATTGAAGATTTTAGTCAATTTCTGCAGTCTGAAATTGACCAAACAGACAATCAAGGTATTTTGATGATTACTGATAATTGGAATTTGAAAGTTGGAAATAAAAAATAAAAATCAGTAGTTGGAAAATATGGCCTCGGTGATACAAATGATACCACAGATTGCATGCTAATTTTTTTTAATATCAATGACTTAATCATTGCAAATATCTTTTAACAACATCATAAATGGCAACTATCCACATGGGCCTCACTAGATAGAATACACAAGAATCAAATCACCTATATCTGTGGAAAGAGGCAATGGAAAAGCTCAATATCTTCTGTCAAAACAAGGCCAGGAGTTGACTGTGGAACAGAAAATCAATTGTTTATATGCAAATTGTAGTTGAAGCTGAAGAAAATTTAAAGAAGTACACAAGAGCCAAAATATGAACTTGGTTATATCCATCTGAATTTAGACACCATCTGAAGAATAGATTTGACATATTGAGCACCAGTGACTGAATTATGGGATGGTATCAGGAATATCGTACATGAAGAAAGAAAAAAATCCTAAAAATACCACAATGAATGTCAAAAAAGACTTGGAATCTTGCTCTAGAATGGAGAGTAGCTAAAGCAAATGGAAGAAATGATGAAATGAAAGTACTAAACAGAAGATTTCAAAGGCAACTTAAGAGGACAATGTGAAGTATTATGATGAAATGTTCAAAGACTTGAAGTTAGAAAATCAAAAGAGAATAGCATGCTCAGCATTTCTTAAGCTGAAAGTAATTAAGAAAAATGTCGAGTTTCAGATTGAAATACTGAAGGATTCTATGGAAAAATATTGAATGATGAAGGAAGACTCAAAAGAAGAAGGAAATAATAAAGAGTAACTATACCAAAAAGGAATTGGTTGATGTCCAAAGATTTTAGGAGGTAACCAATGGTTTTGAAAGAAGTAGTCCAGGCTGCACTGAAGGAATTGGCAAAAACAGAAATCCAGGAATTGACAGAATGCCCATTGAGATATTTCAACAAACAGATGTGGTTCTAGAGGCTCTTACATGTTTATGCCAAGAAATTTGGAAAAGATTACCTGGCCAACTGACTGGAAAAAGTCCATATTTGTGTCCATTTCAGAGAAAGGTGATCCAACAGAATCTGGGCATTATCAAACAATATCATTAATATCACACAGAAGTAAAATTTTCTTCAAAATAAGTCACGTTCAGCAGTACATTGATAAGGTTCAATCCAGCTAGACGTTCAAGTTGGATTCAGAAGAGGGCATGAAACAAGGGATATAATTGTTGATGTCAGATGGATGTTGGCTGAAAGCGATGAGTACCAGAAAGATGTTTGCATGTGTTTTATTGTCTATGGGAAGGCATTCAATTGTATGCATCATAACAAATTATGGAAAACATTGTGAAGAAGGGGAATTCCAGAACACTTAATTGTGCTCATGAGTATTCTGTAAATAGACCACAAGGCAGTAATTTGAACACAAGTAGGAGATAGTGAATTTTTCAAAATCTTGAAAGATGTGCATGAGGGATATATCTGTAACTACAATTTTTCAATCTACATACTGAGCAAATAATCAGAGAACCCAGAATATATGAAGAAGAATGTGCATCTTGATTGTAGGAAGGCTCATTAACAACTTGCAATATACAGATGACACAACCTTGCTTGCTGAAAGTGAAGATGACTTGAAACATTTACTGATGAAGATCAAAGACAACAGTCTTTGTATGGATTAAACTTCAACATAAACAAAAGACAAATTCTCAAAACTGGACCCATAAGCAACATCATGATAAACAGAGAAATGACAGAAGTAGTCAGGGATTTAATTTTACCTGGATCCACAATCAACACCCATGGAAGCAGCAGTCGAGAAAGAAGACACCATATTACACTGGGCAAATCTGCTGTAAAAGAACTCTTTAAAGTGGTAAGGAACAAGCATGTCAGTTTCAACACTAAGATGCACATAACTCAATCCAGGGTATTTTCAGTTGCCTCATATGCATGTGACAGCTGGATAATGAATAAGAGAGACTGAGGAATAGCTGATTCCTTTAAATCATGGTGTTGGCAAAGAATAATGAAAACACCAGGAACTGCCAGAAGAACAAATAGATCTTTCCTAGAAAAAAGTGCAGCCAGAGCATTCGTTAGGCACAAGAATGGCCAGCCTTCATCCTACTTACTTTGGTCATCTTGAAGAGTGAGAAGAGCCAATGAATCCAATAGGTTGTGGAAAAAGCAACAGATTTATTGGGTATTGATGCCCAAGGAGCCAGAGAAAATTGCTTCTCTAAAAAAAAAATCTGTCTCCCCAAGCAGGGAGTTAGGCTAAGGAGGAGAGAATCAAGGAATGCTGATAATATTTTATTGTTATCAGGGTAAGTCTTCTTTTCCTTGTGGCTCTTCTTTTAGTCAGTAATGTAAAACTGGCCTTAATCTGGATAAGTTTTTTTGCACATTCCCTGAACCTGTCCAGAAAGATTAACCCTAAAACCAGGGGAGAATGAAGGAGTGGGTATACTCAGGCCTCTCAGACCCTCAAGATTGTATCTGTTTCTTCTTTATCTTGGTTCATCTGAACTTGAAATCTCTCTTCTCAGGTTTACCTTGCCCCATAAACCACAATGATCAGCTGACACAGGCCATGGGGGTAAGCCATATGCTCAAAGGAATATGGAAGCAAAAAACAATCCTAAAGAAATTGTGGTTTGTGAAAGGGTCAGCTATTCTGTTTACATAGAGGGAATGAGAAGAAAGAAAACAATAGAAAATTAATCTTTGTGATGAATGCCTGCTTTCATCATGGGTGTTGGTTATACTTCTGCTATTTCTCAGCAAAAGGCTCCTCTGGTTCTTTACCAAAAGGACTAGTCCCTGGGGAAGGATACCATGATTGGTAAAGCAGAGTGTCAGTGAAGGAGGGAAGAACCCTCAATGAGATGGATTGACACAGTGACCACAACCATGTGCATATGTTCACAAGCATAGCAATGGTTTGTGGATGGCGCAGGACTGGGGGATGTTTCCATCTGTTTTATTTAGGGTCATTATGAGTCAGAGTTGACTCAACAGCACCTAACAGCAACAACAATTCAATTCCCTAATTATATGTTGGCTTGACTTAATCATAAGAAAGCTATTAAAAGAGAGACTGAGACCTTCCTAAGGTTAAATCTTTTCCTGCTTGCTTGACAAAATCCATAGTCACACTGCTGAAGCTCACATGAGAAAGAAAAGCAGATTGGTCCCTATGATCTGAGAGTGCCTTCCACTAGAAAGCTGAGGAATCAGGCTCCTGACTAAAGCCCTACATATTGTGTTTTACTCTCAGGTAGCATAGTTCCTAAGGCACTTGACTGCTAACTGGAAGGCTGGTGGTTCAAACCCACCAGCCATTCCTCAGAAGGAAGGTTGGGCAATCTACTTTCATACTGATACTGCCTCGAAAACTCAAGGAGGGGTCACTATGAGTCAGGGACAACTCGATGGCACATAACAACAACAGTAGGCAATTAATTACAAAGGCTTTATCTGGCAGGGTACAGAGAGAAAAAATCTTCCCCTCATCCAGTCAAACATGAAGCACAAGCCAATGCATTGTAATCTCTGAAGGGCTTCAGCCAAGAACTAGCCCCCCACACATACACACACCAGTTGTGCTCTCTCTTATCTGCACTACTAGCCTGTTGATGGGAGCTCTGGTGGTGTAGTGCTTAAGACATTTGACTGCTAAGCAAAAAGCTAGTGGTTCAAACCCACCAGCCACTCCTGGTAAGGAAGGTCAGACAATCTACTTCTATAGTGATACCACCTCAGAAACCCAAGGAGGGGTTGCTATGAGTCAGGTTCTACTTGGCAGCAGTGTTTTGGTTTGGTTTGACGTTGTTATATACCATCAAGATGGTTTTGACTAATTGCTACACTATGTACAACTGAACAAAACACTTCTAGATCCTGTACCACCCTCACAAACATTGCTGTGTTTGAGCCTATTGTCTCAGTCAGTCCATCTAAATGAGAATCTTCCCCTTTCTGGATCCCTACTTTAACAAGCCTGGTATCCTTCTCCAGGGAGAGTTCCCTTCTGACAACATGGCAAATGTATGAGACACTAGGTTTGGTCATTCTTCTGTCTAAAATGTATTCCAAGCCGTGTATCTTCCAAGACAGATTAGCTTGTTCTTCTGACAGTCCATGGTGCACTCAATATTCTGCAATAACACCAAAATTCAAGTGGATCAATTTTTCATCAGTCTTCCTTGTCCATTGTCCATGTCTCACAAGCATATGAAGCTACTGAAATACGATGGCTTGGAGTAGGTGCACCAGAGTCTTCAAAGTGACATCTTTGCTCCTTAACACTTCAAAGAGGTGTTTTGCAGCAGATTTACCCAATGCAACACATTTTTTTGATTTATTGACAGCTACTTCTGTAGGTATTGATTTTGGATCCCAGTGAAATGGTACCTTTGATACTTCAATCTTTTCTCCATTTATCATGATGTGTCTTACTACTGGTCCAGTTGTGAGGATTTTCATTTTCTTTATTTTGAGATGTAATCCATATTGCAGACTGTGTCTTTAGTCATCATTAGTAAGTACTACAAGTCTTCCTCACTTTCAGCTAGTAAAGTTGTGTTATCTGCATATCACATGTTGTTAATTACTCTCCCTCCATTCCTGATGCCATTCTCGTCTTCATGTAGTCCAGCTTCTCAGATTACTTACTCAACATACTGACTGAATAGCTATGGTGAAAGGCTGCAACCCTGACCCACCCCTTTCCTGATATTAAACCATTCAGTACCCCCTTATTCTGTCTGAATGACTGCCTATTGGGCTATGTTCAGGTTATTCAAGAACATAATTAAGTGTTCTAGAGTTCACATTCTTAGCAATGTTATTAATAATGTGTTATGATGCATCCAGTCAAATGCCTTTGCATAGACAATACAACACAAGAAACATCTATTTGGCACTACTTGCTTTCAGCCAAGATCTATCTGATATCAGCAATGATGTCATTCATTCCACACAATCTTCTGAATCCAGCTTGAACCTCTGACTGTTCCCTATCGATGTATTGCTGCTTCCATTTTTTAATTATCTTCCACAAAATTTTAAATGCATGTATATTTGTGATATTGTTAAATTATCTTTGCATTATTTTGGGCTACTTTCTTTGTAATTGGCAAAAATGTGTATCTCTTCCGCTCATTCTTCCAAGTATCTGTATTTTAAATTTCTTGACATAAACAGGTAAGCCTGTCCAGCACTAAATACTTTTTTTTGTGTGTGTGTATATTCTGCAGTTCCTGGATCCTCAGTTTTCACCAATTTCCTCAGTTCTGCTTGGAATTCTTCTGACAATACCATCTACTCTTGATCATATGCTATCTTCTATGAGGGTTGGATCAATTACTTTTAGTACAATGACTCTGTGTATCTCTTACATATTTTGCTGATCCTTCTTGTATCATTATTATTCATGGCACATAATTACTGTTGAGGGAACCACAATACAAAGGCAGTCTTATAGTCCACTAGTCAAGGAGAGAGTGAAGGGCAAATGGTGAAATGAAATCCCTGACAACTCTGTCATTTCTCCATTTATCATGATGTTGCTTATTGGTCCAGTTTTGAGAATTTGTCTTTTATTTATGTTGAGGTTTTATCTATATGGAAGACTGCAGTCTTCGATCATCAGTAAATGCTTCAAGTCATCTTCACTTTCAGCAAGGAAGGTTGTGTCATTTGTATATTGCAGGTTGTTAATGACCCTTCCTACAATCCTTCCCCATCACTCTCTTCTTGACTAGTGGACTGTAAGACTGCCTTTGTACTGTGGTTCCCTTAGCAGTGATAATGTCCCATGAAAAAAGTGATCCAGATACCCTCACCAGGGTACCATTTTGGGGAAATAAGGAACATGAGGAAGCTAGGCACCATGCTTCAAATTTGATTTCTTTCTTATATGCATTATCTCAGTGATTATTTAAAGGCTTACCTATAACTTTCCTTCTGGTTCATTGTCTTGATTGGCTGCTCTGAACATCGGGAAGCCCAGTTAAGAATTCTCTGCTCAACTTAGCTTCCTAAAAAATCAAGGACATTCAGTCATATAGTTCCAATAAAATAAGTTTTGCAACTACTTGAATAATCTTAGAAGCTAATATTTCCCTAGATGAGCTTCTGGATGAAGATATAGTCTGACAGAGGACCAAGCTAAATCATGTGAAGGTCCTTAAATAATGTTGGTGTTGTTTTATTGTAGCATGCTGTCAATTTGATTGTGACTCATAGCAACCCTATAAGACAGAGTAGAACTGCCCTGTAGGGTTTTATAGGCTGAAATGTTTAGAAAGTCAGATCAGTTTCTTTTATTTTTTATTTTTTCCCTTCAGAGCAGCTGACTGGGTTTAATATCCAAACTTCAGTTAGCTGAGGAGTGCTTAATCACTGCATCACTAGAGCCTCTTACCCCTGACCATAAAGTCTGTGAAACAACAAATGCAAGTTGTCTAAAAGTGGCAAGTATTTAGTAATCTTTATACAACAATAACAAACATCATACATAATAGTTTACCCTCAATCAACTTGAGTAGGACAAATTAAAAATCTGAAAGACTAAAAAAAATGATTTCTAGCTTTGGGTGTAACATTTAATCTACTTTAATTCACTCACTTTGCTGTATATCAGTTTTTTCATCTGCAAAACAAAATCAAAAACAGTTTCAGTTTGGTCTAAATTAGGTCTTCACTATTTTTCCAACCCCAACTTTCTATCACTGTTCAAGTAAATATTTCGTCAATGATTCTCCATTATCATTCTCTTACCTGGTGGTGTAGTGCCTAAGGCACTTGACTGCTAATCAGAAGGCTGGCTGTTCAAACCCACCAGCCCATCCTCAGAAGGAAGGTTGGGCAATCTACTTTCGTAATGATACTGCCTCAGAGACCCAAGGACGGGTCACTGTGAGTCACATCTGACTTCACTGCAGTGAGTTTGAGTGTTTATATCTTGGAAGTCCACATGAAAATTTGGCAGTTAACAATTTCTGGGACTTTACACCATCTACACACATTGCCAACAGTTAATGTAAAAAATAGTGTGTACTACATTAGTCATAAATACATAATTTATATGTTGCAGATGCCATAAAACATCCATTATTAAATATGTATTTTGAAATTTGCAAAGAGTATCTTCTGAAGATCTGCCAAAATAAAAATGTATTGATATTTTTATTCATCTTACATTTTTCAAGTACTTAATACACGTTTGGGTTTCCTATAAAGTCAAGAATATCTAACTATGAAAATTGAATCCTAAAAAAAAATTATATGACCAATGTATTTGCCACAAGACCCAGCTGTTTGTTGCCTTCCTGATATTGCCAAACAGAACCTTTATTATGCAATAAATAACACTCCATCTTAGTCCCAGAAGTCAAGTTTGATCACGAAGAGAGAATGGTTGAATTTTCTTTTCTTATATTTAAATTTTAATAGTAAAATAATTTTAGGAGGGTCTTAGAGAAACACATGCACATGCTTCATAAAAGTAACTGACAGACAGATTTTGAAAGTTGATGATAACTTATGTACTCATGAGGCTTTGTATCTAGTAGTGTACAGAGAGGTCCATATTTTTCCCTGGTAGAGTTAATATTTGTAGTGATGATTCAGAAGTAAATAAATAAATAAATAAATAAATAAATAAATAGAGCACCTCACTAACCATGTTTGCACACAACTTTACATTGAATGAAGGTATGAAGTGAAAAGATAAACAGTGGAAAACAAGTAGACCAAGACGAGATCACCACACCCTCTCAAGTTGTTGACAGCATAAAACTTCAAACTAAGAGTTCTTCAAACCAGTCAGAACAGAGGTGAATGCCAACAGGGTCAGTGGTGATTTCATTATTTAGAGCTGAAACATGAAATGGGATGTGACAGAGAAATGTTGGAATGTGTTAAAAAATAATTCATTATTGCACAAAACGATAACAACTCACAACTCAGATATATTCAGGATGAAATTGGAAAGAAACACATCAGGATTTTTTAACTTGAAAATTAACTGTGAAGTTTGGTACAGAAGATTTTCAAAACTTAAATAGATTAATACATGAATCTTAATGAGTGGGAAAAGAAAGCACAAAGGCTGAATCAATCATGATATGACTCTATGTCCCATGTTATGCTTACACTAAAATAATATAGTTTTTGTATTATGAGTGAGAATCTACTTCTCATTCTTGAACAAATGTTTGGCACCACCTTCAGGCATGTTAACTCTCTTACTGGAAAGCAAATCTTGCACTTTTTTTCTTGGAAAGTTATTATTTGTGATACATATTGTGCTCTATCCATCACAGACATCTATAAAACTAAACAACTAGTTGTGTACTATTCCCAAGGACATTACTCAACCCTACTTTTTATTCTTTCCTGAAACAATAACTTATCTGAAACAGGCACATTTTGTATCTGAACATTTAAGCAGAGTGTGTGTGAAAAGTTTCAGAAATTAAAAAGAGTAATACCTGGAATGAGCCAAATTCAACTGTGTTTCAATTTCCTTCCTGTGGTAAGCAGCTGAATTCCTCTGAACTTTAGTTTGCACAACTGTAAAACAACAACACGGACAAATGACTCATCGTTGTGGTGATACTCAAAGAAGATAGTGATATTTGCAAAATAACTTGATGCATGTAAAGCATCTATATAAAATGGGATCAAGTAGATTTCACACTTTCCAGACAAAAATAAGTAAAGTAACAGATAGTCATAAAAATAAATAAATAAATAAATAGAAATACAGAACTCATAATGTCTTAGGGTTTTCTAGGACAGGAGCAGGAGTATGTGTGTGTGAAATTGATTATAAATTTCCCTTTGTGTTCTTGGTCCAAACTTTGAAATCACCTGTTCAGCTTTTTTTACTTCATCATTTCTTCCATTTAGTAGTGTTAGCTATGCACTCAAGACAAGCTTCAAAATTTCTCTTCTTATGTCCATTTTGGTCACTTTCTTTTTTTCTGTGTTTTGAATGACCTTTTTCTCTCATCATGTATGATATACATAGAGGTCAACCCACAACACATCAAATCTCTGGTTATCAGTGTTAAGTGTTGTCCAATTCTTGAGGGGGTCTCTAAATTGAGGTGTGATATACTCAAAATTGTACTTTGGTTGTCATGAACTTGTTTTAATTTTCTTCAGCTTCAACTTAAACTAGCATATGATAAATCAATGTTTTTTTTTTTTTTTTTTTCTGAACTCCAACACGTACTTGCTCTGACTGCTGATCTGAGACTTTATCATCTCTTTCCACAGAGGTAACCAACTTGATTCATGTGTATTACACCCAGTGAGCTCCATATGCATACTCACCATTTATATTGTTAAGAAACAAATGTATTTGCAATGAATAAAATGATTTTTCTTGCAAAACTCAATCATATGATTTTTGGCATTATTTATATCACCAAAGTCATATTTTCCAATACCATTCTTTTTGTTGACTAAGACAGAAGTGGAGAATTCCAGAACACTTAATTATACTCATAAGGAACCTATGTATAGACCAGGAGGCTGTCATTTGAACAGAACAAGGGGACACTGTAAAAAAAAAGAAGGGATTGTGTCCTTTCACCATACTCATTGAATCTATATGCTGAGCAGGTAATCTGAGAAGCTGGACTACATGAAGAAGAATGTGGGATCAGAATTGGAGGAAGAGTCATTAACAACCTATGATATGCTGTTGATATAACTTCGCTTGCTCAAAGTGAAGATGAAATGAAGCATTTACTGATGAAGATTGAATGACATACTCTGCAGTATGATTGTATCTCTCTTCAGCCAAAACCAGGCCAGGAGCTGATTGTGGAACAGACCATCAACTGCTCATAGGCAAATTCATTTTGAAGTTAAAGACAATGAAAACAAGTCCAAGAGAGCCAAAGTATGATCTTGGAGATATCCCTCCTGAATTTAGAGATCATATAAAGAATAGATTTGAGGCACTGAACACCAAAGACTGAAAGCCAGATGAATTATGGGAAGATATCAAGAACATTATCCATGAAGAAAGCAAGAGATCATTAAAGAGACAAGAAAAGAAGAGAAGACCAAAGTGGATGACAGAGGAGACTCTGAACCTTGCCCTTGAGCGGAGAATCGCTAAAGCAAATGGAAGAAATGAAAAGGTAAAAGAGCTGAACAGAAGATTTCAAAGAGCAGCTCAAG
>NW_006922223.1:153023-154796 GCF_000298275.1 Orycteropus afer afer | reverse complement strand
ATTGTGGGGCTGGCGTGGGATCGGGCAGTGTTTCGTTCTGCTGTGCATGGGGTCGCTATGAGTTGGAAATGACTCGAAGGCACTTAACAACAACAGCAACATGATTGTATCTCAATATAAAGAAAACAAACATTCTCACAACTGGATCTAAAAGCATCATCATGATAAATGATGTCAAAGACTTCACATTGCTTGGTTCTACAATTGATGCAAATGGAGCAGCAGGCAGGACATCAGATGCCCTATAGGACTGAGCAAGTCCTCTGTGAAGGACTTCTTTGAAGTGCTGAGGAACAAAGATATCTCCTTGAGGACTAAGGTGTGCCTGACAGAAGCCATGGTATATTCAATTGCCTCATATGAATGTGACAGCTGGACCATGAATCAGGAAGACCAAAGAAGAATTGATGCTTTTGAGTTGTGGTGTTGGTAAAGAACCCTGAAAGTACCATGGAGTTCTTAAAGAACTAACAAATTTGTCCTAGAGGAAGTGCACCTGGAATGCTCCTTGGAAGCGAGAATGGCCAGACTTTGTCTGACCTACTTTGGTCATGTTGTCAGAAGGAACCATTCCCTGGAAAAGGATATCATGCTTGGTAAAGTAGAGGGGCAACAAAAAAGGGGAAGGCCCTTGAGAGATGGATTGACACAGTGACTGCAATGATGGGCTCAGGTATAGCAATTATTGTGCAGCTGGCAGGACCAGGCAGTGGTTTTTTTTTTTTTTTTTTCTGTTGTACAAGGGATCACTATGAGTTAGAGCTGACTCGAAGGTGCCTAACAACAAAACAACAACATCCTTTCTTATTTCCACCTTTCACTTTCCAATCACCAGTAATTATCAATGTATCTTGGTTGCATATTCAATCAATTTGAGAATGTAGAAGTTGGCAAAACTCTTCAATTTCTTCATCATTAGCATTAGTTATTGGTGTGTAACTTTGAATAATAGCTACAGTAACTGGTTTTCCCTGTAAATCCTCAGCCATCAAGTCCATTCTAACTCATTGCACCCTATGGCATAGAGTGGAACTGTCCCATAGAGTTTCCAAGGTTGTAAATATTAACAGAAGCAGACTGTCTTATCTTTCTCCTATGGACTGGCTGGTCCTTTTAAACTGCTGACCTTTTCATTAGCAGCTGAATACCTTAACCATTATATAACCAGAGCAGCTTGATCTTCCCTGTAGGTATATGAATTATATTTTATCATTATTTTCATTATTGATGTTAAAACACTACACCACACAATTAAATGACAAAATTGATTATAAATTTAGGCTTGTATTTTTTGTGTCAATATACTTGAAATCTCTCTTAGCCACATGAGAAGACACTATTGCATACAAGCTTTCACAAAGCTCTTAAAATCTCTTGTCTCAGAGCCTTCTTGTCTAAAATTTCAATAAAAACAACAATAATGTTAATTATGTTTACCACATAAGGTCTTTTTCTAAGAATTACTAAATGTTAGTAGATTTAAGGTACTTAGTTCAGTGTTTTACACATCCCCATCCTTTACTAAATTTTTGCTAATATATTTTTAAATATTTTGTGTTAGTATAATAAGAATTCTTAGTCAGCCCCAGGGACAACTCAGGGATGCACAAAACAGCAGGGCAGAAGAGCAGGAGAAAGGGGTTAAAGCCAGGAAGGCAGACAGAGGTACAGTCAGCCACAGGGACCCAGTTGGGGGTGATACGAGAGGTCTCCAACAGCAAGACAAACTTGTCTGTCAGTTTGTCCTACTGTGGTGACATGTAGACTTGAGTT
>NW_006922223.1:137529-149763 GCF_000298275.1 Orycteropus afer afer | reverse complement strand
CAGGGATTGTGGGGCTGGCGTGGGATCGGACAGTGTTTCGTTCTGCTGTGCATGGGGTTGCTATGAGTCGGAAATGACTCGACGGCACTTAACAACAACAACAACAATAAGAATTCTTGGATAGTGAAAGTTGTTATGGTTCTTGGCTGTTAACCAAAAGGTTGGTGATTAGAGTATATCAGAAACACATGAGAAAAAAAGCCTTGGGCATCTACTTTTTAAAAAAATCAGCTCTTGATAATCTGGATAATATTGATAATAAGGGAAATCTCTGTATTATTGATAATCCTGAGCACTGTTCTTTTCCGACACATTTAAGCTAGCCTTTAGTCACAATTGAACTGACAACAGCTGATTTGTTTTATTTATTTATTTTATTTTATTTGTTATTGTAATAGCTGTATTGCATAGAGTTTAGATTATTTCTTAAAAATGTATTTGCAAGGATCACAAGTTGATTAATTATTTGCAGTCCTTCTTTGTTGTTGTCAATTATTGTCAAGTCAACTCTGACTCAAGGCTCTATTTACAACAGAACAAAACTTTGTCCAGGCCTTCACCATTTTAGGATCTTTGATATGCTCAAGCTCACTATTGTCTTTTTGAGTGACTTTCATCTCAGGGGACAGAAGGGCCATCTGCCTGTACTACATGTGATATTATGATACGCAGAGCTTTTCTTGACTTCATCTTTCTTATTCTGGAATCTCCTTTTGCTGAAACTGCACCATAGGTGACCATACTGTTAGTTGAAATATCAGTGGAACAACTTCTAATTTCATGGTAAGACAAGCCATACAAGCCATCAATTTGTATGACAAATGAAAGATGGGTGGTTGAACTATGTCTTGCAAGCTTTAAAAGTTGTTAACTAACATTATAAATAAAGTAATTAGTACAGTGTCCTTAAAAAAAAATCACTCTAGTTATTATCAACAAAGATAATTTAATGCACACTCAAAAAAATGAAACCATACCAATTGCCATTGTGACTCATAAAAACCCTCATTGGGTTTTTGAGGCTGTAATCTTTATGGAAAGAGATTGCTCCAACTCCCTTCCATGAAGGAAAGAGTGGGTTTGAACCCCCAACCATCTGGTTAGCAGTCAAATTCCTTATGCAATGTGTCACCAGAGTTCCCTAATACACATTAGGAAATGTAAATTAAAATATAGCAAGAAAATTGTCAAAAGAATCATACTAGGTTTGCCATTCCAGTGGTCAAACCAGGATGTCAATGAAGAATGAGGAAAAAACAGAACTGCACTTACCAATAACATAACCAAGAGTGATTTTTATAAATGGGCCAAGAAGCCGACAACTGGCAATCATTGCATATAAGAGTAATTGGCCATTAGACAGAGGGCAGAGGGAAAGGCTGTATGATGGGAAATGGTCAACAATAGCTCTCTGCCCTTTATACCACTTGGTAGGAATAAAAAATCCCAATTCTGCTTTTGTGGCGATATTAACAAAAATATAGTTTTATCAGTAATTCTGAAAAGAAAATTTAAAGACTTTATGGGAGTTCTAATATCACAAAAACCAGCTAAGATTGACGTTTATATATTAGGGAAAAATCTTCTTAATCACCGAAGACATGATGTTCTATAAGTTTCCAAATGCACAAATCCTTAATTATGAAGAATGAAGCCTCTATTTCTCTAGCTAAAGATGACTTTTGTCAACTAACTCAAAGTAGGCAAAAAAGGAACAGTGATTTTCAAATATTAGAGGACATGTAGACTGAGTCACACCAGTGGTAGTTTAGCTAGCAAATAACATGGCTTCATATCTTTCGTTTCCGTGCAATTGTTTTCTGACTTTTGTTAAATCAGACAACACATTTGAAAATGAATAGTTCAACATTTATTACAATAAAATATTTAATAAATGTTTGTGGAAGGAGTGAATAAATCATATTTTGGATGATTATAAGTTATTTAGAGGAATCAAAGATAGTATATTTCAATCCTCAATATATAAATGAAAAATAAAAGAAGGGCTGTTTATCTAGCTGCTAAGCAAAAGGTCAGTGGTTCAAACCAACCAGGTGGTCTGCAGAAAACAGATGGGATAGTCTGCTTTTATAAAGATTTACAGCCTTGGATAACCAATGGGTTTTGCTCTGAGTTGGAATTGACTAGATGGCAATGAGTTTGGCCTTATTCTATTAGTATTCTACATGCTTTGTGGCATGCAAATAAGTATTATTGCTCAACATTGAGCCTGGCAGTGAGCCCTTCTAAGGATTCTGTCCTGATGGCACTGTTGGTGTGGATCTCAAGTGGCATTCTCAAAATGTATTCCCAAATGCAGAGGCAGTAAACCAACTACATACAGTAGCACCATTGGTAAGCAAGATCAGTTTCTTTGCAAGCTGTCTGTAGACTCATGTCCATTAAAAGGAAATTGGATCTCCATTTTATGATTATCTATCACATAAGAATCTTGGAGAAAGTACGAGAGAATTTCCACAATCACTACTGGCTTAAGTATCTTAATGACTTTAAAGGAACGACACATTAATTAATACCCAAAATGAAATCATTATTACAATCTGATTATTTTCTCTATACCCTGTACAAATTACAATCCATCTATATAAAACAGTGCATTTAAAAATAAATTATTAAATTTGCCTTTTGTTTATCCTTTGTCCAAAATAAAATAACTCAACAATAGTGTTTAAAGAATTAGAATTACTAACCTGAGCCTGTCAATTGCAGCCTCTAGTTGTTGTTGTTAGTTGCCTTGGAGACAGTTCTGAATCATGGCAAGCCCATATATGCACAGTAGATGTACTCCACAGTTTTCAAAGGGTGACCATTCAGAAGTACATTGTGAGTCCTGTCTTCCAAGTCACTTCTGTGTGAGTTCTGTCAACCTTTTGGTTAGTCTTTGAGTGCTTAACCTTTTGCACAATCAATTTGAAGAAATAATATACATAAAGTGTTAGCCTTCTACAATTCTTTATTTCTTATAACTTAAAAATCTGCATGTTGTCCACTTAAATTATTGTAATATATTAATGAACATGAACACTTTGAAGGAGGCTGTGGAATTAGGTCTTCTATGTTGTTGTAGTTAAGTGTCATCGAGTTTATTAATATTCTATATGCTTTGTGTCCTTTGTGTTCTTCCTTTTTGGTTTTCTAACTCCAGGTCTTCTATGAAGAGTTCTTTATGGGTGGGCCAATGGTGAGTAGTGAAATCACATCATTACTAGAAAAGCTACTGGAGTTTTATCCTCACTGTTATGTGAAGAGACTATAAAGCCAATGGTGCTAATATTCTCATATACATAATGCAAGAAACATTTTGAGGTTATTCATAACCCAGCCCTGCAACATTCAATAACATGTATAGCTTAATTGCACAAAGGCGTTCTTGTGCAGGTAGTGGAAGGCAAAGTAGTTTAAGAGGAAAAGACTGCCCAACACATTACATGCTTAGTTTCTAAATTTGACTTGCAGTTATTATGTTTCTGTAAATGATAATACAAATAAATGCATTTAGATTTCAATGAAGACATTCTTAAAATATTTTATTCCATTATATTTTAATTGCTTAATTTTACATTCATATATAATGGTGCCTTGATTTCTTAAGGTTGCTTTAACAAAAGACTGCCAAGTGGGTGTCTTTGAAGAATAGCAATTTATTTTCTCAAATTCTGGAGACTATCAATTTAAATAAAATTCTCAAACATGTCAATTCCTGCTGGGAGCTTTGAGTTCTCTCTTCTAGCTTTTGTTGATTATTAACAATGCTTTAATTATTTATTCTTGTGTTATATATGGATCTTCACATATTCTCTTCTGCTTGTGTGCCACCCCCTTTTTATAAGGTATTGATATGAAGAAAGTAGGATCCATCCTATCCTACATTGGATACAACAATAGGTTCAAACATGGTAACAATTATGAGCATGGCGCAATACTAGGCAATGTTTTCCTCTGTTGCACATAGAGTTACTATGGGTCAGATGCAACTTGATGGCACTTAGTAAGAACAGAATGATGTTTTTTACCCGACTGATACCATCTGCAAAAAAAATTTCCTCAAACAAGGTCATATTCACAAATAAAGGGGTTAAAACTACAAGATTTCATTTTGGAGGACACATTTCAATCCAAAAGAACTGGATAAATAGGAAAAAATAACCTGACTACTCTACATTTAAAAATAAGTTTAACCAAACCAAACCAAATACACCATCATCAAGTCAATTCTGATGTGTAGTGACCATCATGAGTATCCCAGGCTGTAAATTTTTACAGAAGCCACTGCCTCATCTTTCTCTGGTGGAACAGCTGGTGGGTTCTAATCACAGACCTTTAGGTTAGCAGCCAAATTCCTTAACCACAGGGCCACAGAGCTTCTTAAAGAAGATTGTTGTTGTTATTTGCCGTCGAGTCGGCCCCGACTCATAGCGACCCCTCCTTGGGTTTCCGAGGAAGTATCACTACTGAAGTAGGATTGCCCAACCTTCCTTCCAAGGAGTGGCTGGTGGGTTTGAACTGCCAGCCTTCTGGTTAGCAGTCAAGTGCCTTAGGCACTATGCTACCAGAGCTCCCCAAAGAAGATTAAGCACCCATTAAAAGAAATAAGAGGGAAACAAATTGATATCGTAAGAAATAATAATCTAATGAAATAAAATCATATATGTATAACTATCTTTCTTTTCCAACACTCAATTTATGAAAGATTGTTTTTGTCGAATTTTGATTAACTCTATATTTCTAACCCATGCACCCAACACGATATGAATTCTCCCTGAGCCTTTTAACTAATCATACAGAAGATTACCTTGACTTTTCCTCCCTTCTAAAGATGTTCTTTATGTATGAATTGAAAATTAAGCATTAGAAAAAAAAAAAAAGATGAAATTCTTGAAACACGTTTGAGCATTTTTCCACTTTCTATTTATTTAACAGTGTTTATTTGCTATTCATACACTGTTACTTCTATTTTTAAAAGTTCATTGATAGTATTGACCCAAAAATTAATCACATGAATCAATATGACATGACAGTTTCTTCATGATTTTCATTTCACTTTTAAGTTTTTCTTCATTCACATCAGCAAAAACAAGACCTTTTTATGGCAATGTTAATTATTGTTGTTAGGTGCCATTGAGTCTGTTCAACTCATGGGAACTCCATGTACAATGGAACAGAATGCTGTTTAGTCTTGTGCCATCCTCATAATTGATGCTCTGTGTGACTTCATTGTCGCAGCCACTGTGCCAGTCCATCCCATTGAGGGTCTCACTCTTTTCTGCTGACCATCTACTTACCAAGCTGATGTGCTTCTGAGAGGATTGGTCACTCATGATAACGTGTCAAAGTAAATGAGATGTAGTCTTGCCATCTTCACTTCTAAGATGTGTTGTCTGTACTTGTTCCAAGACAGATTTCTTCATTCTTCTGGCAGCTCATAGGATATTTGATATTCTTTGCCAACACTTTAATGGTGACACGTCTATTCTTCTCAGTCTTCATTCTCCACCTTTTGCAAGCATGTGAAGCAAATGAAAATATCATGGCTTGACTCAGGCACATTTTAGTCCTCAAAGCAAAATATTTGTTTTTTTAGCACTTTTAAAAGGCCTTTTGTAACAGATTCTCCCAAGACACTAATTCATTGATTTCTTGACTTCTGCTTCCATGGACATTGATTTCAGGTCCAAGAAAAAGGAAATTTTATCTTTTATCCTTTTATAGTGATGTTGCTTACTGGTCCAGTTGTGAGAATTTTCCTTTCTTTATGTTAAGATATAATGCATACTGAAGGCTGTAGTCTTTGATCATCATCAGTGAGTGGTTCAAGTCTTCCTCACTTTCAGCAAGCGAGTTTGTGTCATGTGCAGATCATAAGTTGTTAATGAATCCTCCTGTTATCCTGATGCTGTGTTCTTCTCTATACAGGACATCTTCTCAGCTTATTTGCTTGTAGTACAGATTACGTAAGTGTGAATAAAGGATAAAACTCTCACATGCACCTATCTTTATTTTAAACCACAAAGTATTTACCTTGTTCTGCTTGGACGACTGCCTCTTGGTGTATGTACAGGTTCCACATGAGCACAATTAGTGGTTCTGGAATTCTAATTCTTTGCATTGCAACAAAAATAACTGGTCTATGTTCAGACATTTCATAAGGTACTATATCATCAGGACATGCTGGCACTGAAGGAAGAAATCTAAGCTGCATTGGAGACTAATGCACTGCCTTATTTTGGGAAATTTCAATTTTGCTGGTGGTGAACATATTTCTACAAATTCTTTTTTTCTAATACATTTTTTCTCCCTAAAAATTAATTTGTAGGTTGAGTTTTATTTTAGAAAGCAAATTTTGTCATCAACTACTTCTTATAAAACTTTGTAATTATGAAACAGAAGATTCTGAACTATGCCTTTTTAAGCCTAAAAAATTTCCTTGAAAAAGAGGGAAAAATATCCAAAAGTAATTTTTAAGTGGAAATATCTGGTTGAGAAAATTCACTATAATACATTATCATTTATTTCTTATTTCTTTGGATACCTCCACTGAAGTTAATTTTGAGAGTAAAATATAAAACTTGGATTAAATTAAATGAATCATTTCTAAAAACAGTATATGCTCCTATGAGCATCATTTTAAATGTCCTTTCCTTTTTATCTTCCTTTTTACCTCTTTTCTTCTGGCAGGTTACAAAGGCTGAGGGCATATGATTTGATTTGAAATTAGATTTTACCTTACTTGTCGCCATGAAATCACAAGTAGGAAACAACACTTTGAAATGTGTATGGTATCCCTGAGTTAACTGCAGTGGTATTGCAAAGAATGGTAAATGGAAATAAAACAAAAAACAAAGTGAAGTTCTTTTTTTCGATAAACATAATGTATCCTTAAAATATTATATGTTTTTAATAAATACAATGGGTTATAATTTCATTTGTTTACAATGTTTTATCTTTCCCTTTTACAAAAATGTTTTCTGAGCAAAGTATATAATTTATTTTGAAAAAAATTCTATACAAATTAAAGATTTAATAAATTAGGAAAGCTGATTTTACATGAGATGCTTATTGCTTTTTAATGGATAATATTAAAAAAAGGATGTCAAAAACTAAACTCTTCTGAGTAAGACTTCTCTTACAATTAATGATTGGATGGACTCCTAAGTATTCATGTGAAAAGTTTTATTCCATTACTAGTTTACATTATTGAGTGGAAAGTAACTTGTTGAACAAGTACCATGTTTTAGGTGCCATATTAAGGACATTAGTTCTTTTGTTATTACTTCTAAGAAACTCCTAAGGCATGCACTTTAAATACACTCATTTAGTAATGAGAAAACAGAGCTCAAAGTGGTTAAGTTACTTGCACTTTACAATTCACTATGCAGGTAGGAGTTCTAGTAAAATGGTGGAATATGTAGACAGACCACAAAGACCCTCTTCAACAAAGAAAAAGGGAACCAAATAAAACATACAGAACATGATACTCAGCCCTGAGTTTTGAAAGGAAGGATACAGAAGTGGACTAAACTCCGGCTAGCAGAAGAACCTGTATGTAAACACCAAAAAAGAAGACATGTGAAACTGTGGTCTGTCAGCAATCTTGATGGCATGGACAGTTTGGATATTGCCAAGTGGTGTTAAGACCTAAGAATTAACCTAAAAATCAGCCCTGCTAGCCAGGTGTTGTGTGAAGGACTGAACTGGTGGCTGGTGAATAAAAGTGGAAATAGAGAAGAGGGAGATAGACTGAGCTGTGGACTTTGGCAGTCCAGAGGGTGCAGCCATTTTGAATGTTTACAAGTGGTTCTACCATTCTGGATATTTGAAGTGGCAGTGTTCTCTCAGATTCCAAAGACTTAAGAATAGGTTCCACTTGCCAGGGACTGCAAGGACATTCTAGACACTGAGGAAAGGAAAGGTGCAACGTTCCCCTTGTTACTCTTCTCTAAGAGTAGACACCACACCCTCCTGGTGAATGGAGGTGCAGTCATACCATACACTCACTAACCTTCTGGGTCAGCAGGAATTCCATCCCACTCTCTGTTCTCTTTAGGAGCCTCAGTGTCCTGTCCCACCCTGCCCAGATATTTTTATTTTCATTTTCATTTTTTTTTTGTCTTAAAATGTTATTACTGTAATTTTTCCTTTTTTCATCCTTTTTATTACTATTCTTTCTTCTTCATTTCCCATGTTCTAGTTTGTGGCTTTTAATCTCTCCCATTTTCCTGGCTCCCCCTTTTTGTAATTTTTTTTCTTTCTTGTGGTTCTCCCCATTCCCTGTTTCTTTTTGCATTTTTCCCATTGTTTTCTTCATTATTCTCCTACTCTACCTCTTTTCTCTTATTATCCCCAGCACAGATATGGCATTTCCCCTCTTTTTCTTTTTATAAATTTTGGCTTTTTAAATTATTTCTTTAAATATTTTCTCTCATTTATTGCCTTTCCTTTCCTTTGTTTGTTTGTTAGTTTGTTTTCTTTTGTCTCTTTCTGGTGATTGCTCCTGTGTGTTTATATGGTGTGCAATTTTTATCCCCTTGGTTTCACTTTTCTGATTTCTTTTTTTTAATTATTGTTGTTTTTGTCTAACTGAGTGGGAGACAACAACCATGTCCTAAGACCCAACCACACTTGCATCTCTCAAAACTCCACTTACTGAGGGAGAGCCACCACTTCCTTCTGCATCAACTGGACAATGATGCATGTTGACCAATAACAGCCTGACTCACACTTATTGCTCTTCACAAATAGTTAACAGATATCCATGCAGGCACTTTCATTCTCTATCACACCCACCAGGAGATAAGGGGTGAGGGTATAAGTGGTGACAACTAATGAATAGAGGAACACAGTACCCTGCTTACTCAGATACATCCAAATGAAAAAATGTAGACTCCAACATACAATACAAAATACAAAATATATCACTACAACATACAATAACCAATTAAATATAACTATAACAAAGCTGCAATATCTTCAAGACAACAGACCATAACAATCACCACAAAGAAACAAGATAAAGCAGTAGAGACAAGGGACCAGGATACAGACCCAGAACACATCCTTAAGGAAGAGGCAGCATTAGAAATCTCTGATAAGGAATTCAAAATAATTTTATTTAGATACCTTCAATGGATTGAGAGACAGATCAAGGAAAACACTGACAAAATTAGGGAAAACACAGACAAAACCCTTGAACAATTTAGGAAGAAAATATAAGAACAAAATTACAAAATAAATGGAAAATTAGAAATGTTACAAAATCTACAGAGAGAAATCCAGAAGATTAATACTAAATTTTCAGAAATAGATAACACACTGAAAGAGATAATGAGTAGAATCAAATCAATGGAAAACAGAATTAATGAGACTGAAGACAAACACCTGAATAGTTCTTTGGAAAAGTATCAGTCACCCAAAATGATCAAAACAAAATGAAGAAAGCCTAAGATTCAAGTAGAATACCATTAAAAGAAATAACCTACATGTAACTGGAATTCCAGAACAGGAAGAGACAAATAAAACCACTGAAAAAATTGTCCAATATTTGTTGGAAGAAAACTTCCCTGATGCATTGAATGAAGAGAATATATCCATTCAGGATGTCCAACAAATCCTAACAGGATATACCTCAAAAGAAAGTCACCAATACATATCATAATCCAACTCACCAAAACCAAAGACAAAGGATGAATCTTGAAAGCAGCACAGGAAAAATGAAAAGTTATCTACAAAGGGAAGCCAATAAGACTAAATTCTGATTTCTCAACAGAAACATGCAGGCAGAAGACAATGGAAAACCCTGAAAAAGAAAAATTTTCAACCTAGAATCATATGTTGCTGTTGTTAGGTGCTGTTGAGTCATTTCCAGTTCATAACGACCCCATGCACAGCAGAACGAAACACTGCCCAATCCCGCGTCAGCTCAACAGTCTCTGCTATACCTGAGCCCATCATTGCAGCCATTGTGTCAATCCATCTCATTGAAGGCCTCCCCCTCTTTCCTCAACCCTCCAACCAACCAAGCATGACATCCTTCTCCAAGGAATGATCCCTTCTGAATAGCAAAGAATAATATACCCAGAAAAATTGTCCCTCAAATATGATAGTTAATTTAGGAAATTTCCAGACAAGCAGAAATTAACGGAATTTGTTAAAACCAGACAAACATTGCAAAAGATACTAAAGGGAGTCCTTTGAACAGAGAACCAATAATAGAAAACAACTGACCGTTAATACACATGATGGCAAAACCCAGAAACCAAACCATTTATGGAAGTATCCAAAGTAAAATAAGCTTACAAGATTGTAAACAGGGAACCAGAGACATCAATTAGCAAATGAGAACAACTAAAATAAAAATAAAGGGCAAAAGATAGTGTAATTAAAGAACTTCTAAATGGTGAGGAAATCTAGAAAGCTGCAAGAAAGGATTGACTTTTGTAAACTCTGGGGGGAAATTAAAAAAAAAAAAAAAAAAACAGGGTTACCTCAAAGAAAAATTATAAACTTCACATCACAATAATAAAGAGGACAAGCAAAAATATTAGTAAATACTAAAACAACAACAATGAAGGAAATGATAACATGATTCCTAAACAAAATGAGCTCAGCACAGAAAATTATATGGAACAAAGAAACAAGGAACACCATGAAAAAAACACAGAACAAAATGACAGCAACAAATACATACTTGTTGATAATTACATTGAATGTCAATGGATTAAATGGAATGTCGATGGATTAAATGGACCACTCAAGGGAAAGAGAGCTGTAGACTGGATAAGAAAACATAACCCAGCAATATGCTGTCTACGAGAGACACACCAGAGAGACAGAGAGACATAGGCTAAAAATCGAAGATTGGAAAAAGATATTTCTTGCAAATGGCAACCAAAAAAGAGTAGGAATGCAGGAGTGGCAATATTAATTTCTGATCAAATTGCCCTTGAGATAAAATCTACCATAAGAGACAAGAAAGGACATTAAATAGCTATTAAAACATCAATAGAACAGGAAGATATGGCCATAATAAATATCTAATGGAAGAACCCCAAAATACATAAATCAGATTTTAACAGAATTAAATGAAAAATAGATGACTCCAGAGTCATTGTAGGAGAATTTAATACACCACTTTCAATGAAAGATAGAATAACTGGAAAGAAACTCAACAAAGATGCAGAAGACCTAAACATTACAATTCAGCAACTTTACCTGATAGACATCCACAGAGCACTTCTCCCAACAACAGCACAATATATATTCTTTTCCAGTGCACGTGGAACATTATCCATGATACACCATATGTTAGGCCATAAAGCAAGCCTTAATAAATTTAAAAATGTTGAAATACTGCAAAGCATTTTCTCAAATGACAATGGTATAAAATTAGAAGTCAGCAATAGGAAGATCAAAAGATAAAGAACAAACACATGGAAACTGAATAACTCCCTTCTTAAGAATGATTGGGTAATAGAAGAAACAAAAGTTAAATTTAAAAATTATTTAAATCATGTGAGAATGAAATCACAATATATGAAAATCTTTTGCACACAGCAAAAGCAGTGATCAGAGGCTAACTTATAGGATTAAATGAACACATCAAAAAATAAGAAAGAGTCAAATTCAACACCTTAAACAAACAACTCCAACAATTAGAAAAGGAACAGTAAGAAAAGCCTACAGTCACCAGAAGAAAGGAAATAATAAAGATTCAAGCAGAAATAAAGGGAACAGAAAACAGTAAGACAGTAGGAAAAATCAACAAAACTAGAAGTTGTTTTTTGAAAAGATTAATAAAATTGACAAACTACTGCCAGATTTAATAAAGGAGGACAGGAAGAGAATAGAGAGAACACAAAAAAGAAACAAATTAGACAACATCACAACAGAGTCAACTAAAAAAAGCAAAAGATAGGATCAGGATACTATGAAGAAGTGTTCTATAATTTCTACATTCTGTGGGATCACCTTTCTTTGGAATGGGCACAAATATGGAGCTCTTCCAGTCATTTGGCCAGGTAGCTGTCCTCTAAATGTCTTGGCATAACTGAGTGAGTGCCTCCAATGGGGCATCTGTTTGTTGAAATATCTCAATTGGTATGTCATCAATTCCCAGAGCCTACAGCAGTATATTGATAGAGAACTTCCAGAGGTTCAAGCCAGATTCAGAAGAGGACGTGGAACAAGGGATATCATAGCTGTTGTCAGATGGACCTT
>NW_006922223.1:133790-136569 GCF_000298275.1 Orycteropus afer afer | reverse complement strand
GGGCTCAAGTATAGCAGGGATTGTGGGGCTGGCGCGGGATCGGGCAGTGTTTCATTCTGCTATGCATGGAGTCGCTATGAGTTGGAAATGACTCGACGGCACTTAACAAGAACAACAATGAAGAAGTGTACTTCAAAAATTTGAAAATGTGGAAGAAATAGATAGATTTCTACAAATGCACTACTTACCTAAACTAACACAGACTGATGTGGAAAAGTTGAACAGACCCATAACAAAAGATAAAATTGAACAGATGACCAAAAAAAAAAAAAAAAGTGTTGGCCCAGATGATTTCACCAGAGAATTCTGTGAAACATTTAGAGAACTGACCCCAATCCTACTCAAACCATTTCAAAACATAGAAAAAGGATACAATCTTCCCAAAATCATTTTATGGAGCAAGCATAACCTTGATACCAAAACCAGACAAAGATATCACTAAAAAGGAAAACTACAGGCCAATATCCCTTATGAATATAGATGTAAAAATCTTCAAAAAAGTCCTAACCAATAAACTCCAACAATATATCTAAATACTAACACATTATGACCAAGTATGGCTCACATCTTGTATGCAAGGACGGTTCAAAATTTAAAAAAAAAAAACAAGCAATGTCATCCACCACATAAATAAAAGAGAGGAAAAGGACCACATGATCCCATCAATCAATGCAATAAAGGCCCTTAATAAAATCCAAAACATTTGCCTGATAAAAACTGGCAGCAGAATAGGAATAGAAGCGACATTCCTCAACATAATAAAAGACATTTATGCAAAACTAACAGCCAACATTATTCTCAATGGAAAGAGACTGAAACTATTCCCCTTGTGAACAGGAACCAGATAAGGATGCCCTTTATTACCACTTATATTCAATTGCACTGGATGTCCTAGCCAGGGCAATAGGACAAGAAAGGGAAATCAAAGGCATCCAAATTGGTGAGGAAGAAGTCAAACTATCCCTATTTGCAGATGATATGATCCTATACCTAGAAAACCCAAGGGACTTAGCAAAAAACTACTGGAACTAATTGAGAGACTTAGCATAGTGGAAGGACACAATATCAAGATCCAAAAATCATTTGGATTCCTCTACACCATCAAAGAGATTGCTGGAAAATAATTAAATATATAGATAGATAGATGATATATTGATAGATAGATAGATAGATAGATAGATAGATAGATAGATAAGGAAATCAATATCATCTCGAATAGCTACCAAAAATAATAATAATAATAATGATACAATGCTTGGGAATAAATCTTACTGGGGACACAAAAGACCTGTACAAAGAAAACTACAAGACACTAATTCAAGATACAATAAGAGATCTGCCTTAATGGAAGAAAATGCCTGCTTGTGGAGGGGAAGATTGAACATTGTAAAAATGTCAATCCTACACAAAGCAATTTACACATTCAATGCATTCCCAATCTAGATCCCATCAACATTCTTTAAGGAGATGAAAAAACCAATTACTAACTTCAGATGGAAACAAAAGAGATTTCGGATAAGCAAAACAAACACTCCCAGATCTGAAAACCTACTACACAGCCACAGTAGTCAAAACTGCCTGGTATTGACACAGTGACAGATACATAGAACAATGGAATTGAGAACCCAGAAATAGATCCATCAACCCATGGTCAGCTGATCTTTGACAAAGGGCTGAAATCCATTAAAGAAGAGATTGTCTGTTTAACAAATGGTGCTGGCAAAACTGGGTACCCATTTGCAGTAAATGAAACAAGATCTGTACCTTACTTCATACACAAAAACTAACTCCAAATGGATCAAAAACTTCAACTTGAACCCTAAAACTATAAAGTTCCTCAAGGAAAACCTAGGGGCAAATTTAGGGGTCCTAATATATGGCATAAATAAGCCATCAAACATAACCCCAAATGGACAAAGAGCAGAAAAGAAACTAGATGAACCAGAACTTCTAAAAATTATTTTTTTTTCATGCTTCCAAAGACATTGCCAAAATAGTCAAAAGAAAAGCTATAGATTGGGGAAAAAAAATTGTCAATGACATATTTGACAGGTACTTATCTCTAAAATTTATAGAAAACTCCAACACTTCAACCACAAAAAACAAATGATCCAATTAAAAAATGGGCAGAAGACATGAATACACACTTACCCTAAGAGCATATTCAGGCAGCCAGCAAATACATGAAGAATTGCTCATGATCATTAGCCATTAGAAAGATGCAAATCAAAACAAAAATGACATACCATTTTGCCCCAGCACTAGTAGCAAAGATCAACAAGACAGAAAATCACAAATGGTGGTGAGGATGTGGAAAGATTGTGGCTCTCATACACTGCTGGTGGGGTTTTAAATGATACAACTACTGTGGAAAGCAATAGGGTGATTCCTTAAAAATCTGGAATTACAAATACCGTTTGACCCAGCCATTCCATTACTAAATATATGTCCTAAAGAAGTGAGAACCAGGACAAGAACAATTATATACACACCCACGTCATTCACAGCACTATTTGTTGTTGTTGTTGTTGCTGTTAAGTGCCGTCGAGTCTTTTCCAACTCATAGAGACACCATGCACAGCAGAACGAAACACTGCCTGATCCCGCGCCAGTCCCACAATCCCTGCTATACTTGAGCTCATCATAGCAGCCACCGTATCAATCCATCTCATTGAAGGCCTCCCCCTCTTTTGTCGACCCTCCACCCTACCAAGCATGACATCCTTCTCCAGGGAATGGTCCCTTCTTACAACATGACCAAAATAGGTGAGACAAAGTC
>NW_006922223.1:122229-130593 GCF_000298275.1 Orycteropus afer afer | reverse complement strand
GATGATTAATGGATGTCTGTGGCTGTTTCTCTTCAATTTGAGTCGTGCTGCATCAGCAAATGAAGGTCTAGAAAGCTTTCTCTTTTCCGTATGATTAAGGCTGAGTTTACTCAGATGTTGCAACTCTTTCCCAATCCTGTTTTGAGAGCCTTTTAGCCTAAACGGTCTATTTCTAAAGTTGTGTGTTAATGTACCAAACAGTGTTTCTTTGCTATTCATAAGGTTTTCCCTGGCCAATTCTTTCAGAAGTGGACGGCCTCTTCCTTCTTCCTAGTCTCTCTCAGTTTATAAGCTGGGCTGTTACCTGTGCGCCATGTTCATCTCTCTGGGTTTTAAACACCAGAGACTCAGCCTCAAAACTCACATCTATCTATATGTCACTGCAGTAGGACAATCCAACAGACAAGTTTGTCCTGTTGTTGGAGACCTCTCGTATCACCCCCACCTGGCTGACTGTTCCTCTGTCTGGCTTCCTGTCTTTTAATCCCTTTTATCCTGCTCTTCTGGCCTGCTTCTTTGGGCCTCCCTGAATTGTCTCTCCTCACCTGTATCCCTGGGGCTGACTGCCCTTCTGCCCAGGTTCAAGGCTTTTATCCCCTTTCTCCTGCTCTTCTGGCCTGCTACTCTTGGCGTCCCTGAGTTGTCTCTCCTCACCTATATCCCTGGAGCTGACTGCTCTTCTGTCTGGGTTCAAGGCTTTTATCCCCTTTCTCCTGCTCTTCCGGCCTGCTACTCTGGAGTCCCTGCATGGTCTCTCCTCACCCGTAACCCTGGGGCTGACTGCTCTTCTGTCCGGATTCAAGGCTTTTATCCCCTTTCTCCTGCTCTTCCAGCCTGCTACTCTGGCATCCCTGCATTGTCTCTCCTCACCTGTATCCCTGGGGCTGACTGCCCTTCTGTCCGGGTTCAAGGCTTTTATCCCCTTTCTGCTGCTCTTCCGGCCTACTACTCTGGGTGGGCCCGGGTTTCCCCTCCTCACCTAATCCCTTCGGCTGATTGCTCTTCTGTCTGGGTTCAAGGCTTTTATCCCCTTCCCTGCTCTTCCGGCCTGCTACTCTGGCGTCCCTGTGTTGTCTCTCCTCACCTGTAAGCCTGGGGCTCAAGGCTTTTATCCCCTTCCCTGCTCTTCCAGCCTGCTACTCTGGGCGGGCCCGAGTTTCCCCTCCTCACCTAAATCCTTCGGCTGATTGCTCTTCTGTCCGGGTTCAAGGCTTTTATCCCCTTCCCTGCTCTTCTGGCCTGCTACTCTGGCCACAGCACTATTTACAACAGGAAAAAGATAGAAACAACATAGGCGCCCATGAAGAGAACAATGGCTAACCAAATTATGGTACATACACACAGTGGAACATTATGCAACCCTAAAGAATAATGCAGAATCTTCAAAATATTGCATAACATGGATGACCTTGGAAGACATTCTACTGAGTGAAATAAGTTAATTACAGAAGGAAAAATATTGTGTTAGTCTATTATTGTAAAAAGTCATGGAAAGGTTTATTTATGGAAGGAAATTTTGTTTGTTTGCTACTAGGGGTGTAATGGGAAGGCAGGAAACATTGCTAGATAGGTAAAGACAACTATTGATTTGAGTGAAGAGAATCACAATATACGAAATGTGAGTGATCAGCAAGGTGTTATTGAGGAAGAAGAAAACATAGAGAGGTACATATGAGGTACAGACAACAAAGATTAATCCTTTTGCACATACAATACTGCACTGTCAGTGACGGCAAACATTATCCACAAATGAATACATGGGTGGACAGCTGAATGATTTGGTATGTCTATGCAGGGCAGAGTGTGCCTATGACCATGTATAGGGGTGGAAGACAATTTTTCTACAAATGTATGTGTATGTTCTATAAGAATTTCCAGGTATATAGTAGAGCTGACAAGGGACACAACCAACTCCCAGAGGAAGCAAGCAGTTGCCCCTCTGAGCTTGAGACTGTGGTTGCAGGGAACATCAAGCAGTTGGCATAACATACTTGTGGTTGTTATGTTTGTGTGTCAACTTAGCTGGGCCTGAATGAGTGGCTGGGCAGCTGGTGGTAGTAATTCCCTCCGATGAGACTGGCAATAAACTCTACAGTGGGATCTACCACAAGCATCTGAGTAGCTGCCTTTGGGATGTGTTCTGTTTCATGTATATAAGGAGAAGCCTTGGGAATAGTCTCTAGCCTATGGGACGCTCAGACCCTACATGTAGCTGTGTCATTGCTCAGCAGCCTGCTATGCTCTGCCGACCTTGCGACTTACAATGGACTTAAGTTAATGGCCTGCCATGTGGTTTGGTAACATCAGGACTGTGCCTTTTTACTTGTCAACCTTGGTGCTTCTCAGCCTCAGCAGCCAGCAACTGTCTGAGTGAAGAAACACCTCTAGCTCCAGTGGGCAGGGAGCAGGAGGCAGAGCTGGACACCAAGGTTGAGGAGCTTTCACCTAGCCCCTAGAACCTGGCACTTTGAACTTGGACTTAAAACCTCCAAACTGTAAGAGAATGAACTCCTGTTAGTTAAGGCCATCCCATTAGTGGCATATTTCTTGTCAGAGGAGCACTAGGTAACCAGAACAATAATACACAAAAGCATTGTTCTACATCCTACTTTGGAGAGTAGCAACTGGGATTTTAAAACCTTCTAAGCAGCCATCTAGATGTGACAATGGGTCTCTCTTTATCCAGAGCAAAGAAGAATGAAGAAAACAAAGGAAACATGGAAACAATTAGTCCAAGGGAATGGTACACCATGCGATCCTCAGTCTGTATTTATAAGAACTAGACGGTGCCTGGCTACCACTGCTAACTACTCAGAGGGAGATCTATGTAGGAGATCCTGGATAGAGTGGGAGAACAATGTGGAACAAAACTCAAAATCTGAAAAGAGAGAGAGAGAGAGAGAGACCAGCTTTGCTGTTCTGATGGAGCCTGGTGGAACCCCTGAGACCATAACCCCTAGCTGTCCATCAGGTCTGGAATTGAACCCATTACTATGGTTTCCAGCCAAACAAAAGATAGGCATATGAGCTGAATATTTATATTAGGTAGATACACTCCTCGGAAAGAACAATCATGGGAGAACAGAAGGGCTGTGTGTGCACAAGGATACAGCTCGATGTGCAGGAATGCATGGGAGGGAAACACACTGGGAAGAGGTGGCTATGGGGAGGAAGTGGGGTAGTTGTTGCCTTATGGGAGATTATAGTCAATGTCATGAGACAAAGTGTATGTGAACTGCTTTATGAAGATTAATTTGCTCTGTAAACAAATCATAATAATATTTCAAACAATATTCTCTAGGTGAATAGATTTCCTTAGTGTGACAATATATGCATCACAATATATTTTAGTAAAAATGCAAGCAGCATATGATATATACAGGAAGCCAGCACAATTTTCTTTATATTATGGTAAATGATAGCTAATGTATAATCAAAATAAAAAAAAGCACAAATAATCTCTTTGACCACTAAGAGATCACATAATTTCACTAAAAATAGAGCAAATTTTAGAATATAGTATTATTCTGTTTTTACTAAAAAAGGAAAAGTTGAAGTACACATCGGATTAATTGATGCCTTCCTTATAAAAAAAAGTACGCCAACTCTTATCCTGTTATTTGACATTTTGTATTTACAACAATAGTAAAAAGAAAATCTACTACCTGACTATTTTGTGCATTAATAACATGCTTGGTGTTAACAAATACAAAGTACAAGGGGAGAGCAACAATGACTATGATAGTTGAGTTTATGTGTCAGCTTGGCTGGGGCATGACTCAGTGGTTTGACAGGTAATGTTATAATTTGGCAGTTGTATAATAATGGGGTCATCCTCCTTTTTTTTTTTTTTTTTTTTTACATAACATCAGTTTTTGCCCAACTATCTCGTGTTTGGAATCTAACCATGTCAATAAGTGAGGACTGGGTATAGTATTTAGAATAAAAATTCAACTTATTTTGTAAAGGGGGCAATCAAAATGGATTTATGTGACTTTTTACAACTAGTTAGTACTGTGTTCTTTCAAAACATTAGCTGGAACATAATGTCAAGTCAGCATTCTTGGTATTTATTTTAAGGCTGTGAATATCAGAAATAAATCTAAACAGATTTTTCATTAACATACTATGTTAATGCTAAATAATGGTATTTGTTTCTAAATGCAACCGTATTGTTAATGCACTGAAATAAATATAGCAAAGATATTTACTAATATATAAGTATGCTGAAATCTTTTGTTTTGTTGCTGAGTTTTCTTTAGAAAATCATATCAATCTTTTCTTTTTAAATGTGATTTGTTTAGATATTTGTTTGTAGCTAAAAATGCATATGGTTCAACCATACAAAATGTCATAGGGGGCATAAGGACACACAGTACTCCATGTCCAGTTTTCATTCACCTTTAACCCACAACATGCACAGATAAGTATTATTATATTTTTAAGGTTTTATTATGTATATAATTTACAGCAATAAAATCAAATATATAATAATTTCTATTTTTTGGTTTAAATAAAGAGTTGTGTATTGTAAATATTGTTGACTCTTGCTTTTCCATTTAACAAGGTACCTTTCAGATTTTTTTTTTTTTTGTATCAGCTTGCAAGGATGCTCCTGTTTATACTTGCATATTATTCTACCAAGCAGGTATAATGGAATTTATTTAACTGGTCCTATGTTAGTACCTAGGACCAGTTAAACCAATTCCATTATACCTGCATGGTAGAATAATATGCAAGAGTAAACAGGAGCATCCTTGCAAACTGATACAAAATAAATAAATAAATATAACAAAAAATAAATCTGAAAAGATACATTGTTAAATGGAAAAGCAAGGGTCAACAATGTTTACAATACACAACTCTTTGTTTAAACCAAAAATAGAAATTATTATATATTTGATTTTATTGCTGTAAATTATATACAGAATAAAACCTCAAAAATTATAGTGTTAGCACCCAGAGCTCTGGTAGCATAGTGCCTCAGGCACTTTATTGCTAACCAAAAGGCTGGTCATTCAAACCCACCAGCCACAACTTGGAAGGTAGTTTGGGCAATCTACTTCTGTAGTGATACTGCCTCAGAAACCCAAGGAAGGGTCACTATGGGTCGGGTCTGATTCAACAGTGCATAACAACTACAACAATGAGTTAGTACTGTGGAGTGCCAGAAGAATGAACAAATCTTTCTTGGAAGAAATAAAGCCAGAATTGTCCTTTGAAATAAGAATGGCCAGACTTCATCTCTCGTGTTTTGGTCATGTTTTCAGGGGGTACTGGTCCTTGGAGAAGGATGTTGTTGTTGTTGTCTGTGCCTTCAAATCACACCTGACTCATAGCGACCCCTCCTTGGGTTTCCGAGACAGTATCATACAGAAGTAGATTGCCCAACCTTCCTTCTCAGGAGTGGTTGGTGGGTTTGAAACGCCAGCCTTCTGGATATCATGCTTTATCATGGAAAATTAGAGGGTCAGTGAAAAGGGGAAGGTCTTGAATTAGAAGGATTGAGATAGTGGTTGCAACACTGAGCTCAAGCATGACAATGATTGTGGGGATGGTGCAATGTCTCCTTCTATTGTATATAATATGACTATGGGTTGAAACCTGCTTGATAGCACTTAAGGATAACAACAACATATCAATACAGATGTTATTATTATTATTATTATTATTACTATATAGGAGAGCTCTTGTAGTGTAGTGCCTAAGGCACTTGACTGCTAACCAAAAGGCTGGTGGTTCAAACCCACCAGCAACTTCTCGGAAGGAAGATGGGGCAATCTACTTCCGTAGTGATAATGCCTCGGAAACCCAAGGAGGGGTCACTATGAATCAGGTCTGACTCGACGGCACATAACAACAACAAATATGCCAGAAGTCAATAACATTTTCTTATGGGGCACATAGTCTAAAATATTTTAGACTAGTATGAATACGGCTTACATTGCAACTACTATGCTGTCTTTTATAGTGGGAAGACAGCTAAACACAATAGGTAATTCAATGCATTTGCCTTTTTTCCAATAAAACACTTTATAATAGTTAGCCTTTAAACCTTAGTTTACTGAGCTCTATACAAATGCTGCTATGCATTTACAGTCTCTCCAGTAAATATGAGCAAGCTCATTTCTCCGTAGCCACACCAACATAATGTATTACAACATGTTTCAATGTTCTTTATTTCTTCATCAGAGTTTCAAAACACCTGTATTTTGGATTTTTATTTTTCTTTTTATTTCACATCTGTCAATACTTCTCTTAGATTTTACAACATTTTTTCATTTCCACTTTTTTCCTACTACTGTTTTTTGTTCAATATATTACTTTTTGTGTGTGTGTGTGATTGAGGTGAAGGTTTACAGAGCAAATTCACTTTCCATAAAGCGGTTCACATATACTTTGTCTCATGACATTGACCACAGTTTACCGCAAAGCAATAACTTCCCTGCCACTTCCTCCCCATAGTTACCTCTTCCCAGTGACCATCCCTCCATACTCTCCTGCACCCTGAGTTGTCTCCCTGTGCATAAGCAGCCCTTCATTCTCCCATGATTGTTCTCTCCAAAAGGTGTATCTACTTGAGATAAATGTTCAACTCATATGACTGTCTTTTGTTTGGCTGGAAACCACAGGTGAGGGTTAAATTCTACATCTGACGGGCAGCTAGGGGCCATAGTCTCAGTGGTTCTACCAGGCTCTATCAGAACAATAAAACTGGTCCCCCCCCTTTTTTTTCTCCAAATGATTTTGAGTTTTGTTCCACATTGTTCTCCCTCTCTATCAAGGATCTCCTACATAGATCCCTTTCCAAGTGGATGACAGTGGTAGCCAGGCACCATCTAGTTCTTCTGGTCTCATAGTTGTATAGGCTGCAGATAGGATGGTGTACCAGTCATTAGAAATAATTGTTTCCATGAATTTTGGTTTTCTTCATTCTTCCTTGCTTTGGATGAGAAGAGACCCATCATTGCATCTAAATAGCAGCTTGCTAGATTTTAAAATCCCAGTCACTACTCACCAAAGTAGGAGGTGGAACAATGTTTTGTGTAGTATCTTATGCCAATTGAGCTTGATGTCCCCTCCATCTATTGTCCCAAGCCCACAGGTTAAACTACTCGATCCCTCTGGGTAGCTGGCTGTGACAAAGCCATGACCACAACCTTGCCCCTTGTCAGCTCTACTATACCCTTGGGAATTCTGATCATTCACATAAACTTATAAGACCATTGTCTGCCAACCCTATATAAGTTCTTAGATACACTTCCCATTTCATAGACATACATAATCATTCAGCCTGTCCAGCCATCTATCCACCCATATACATACCCATGTTATCATTCACTGAAAACACAGTACTGTATGTGCAAAAGGGTCCATCTTTGTTGTCTGTACATCCCATGTACCTCTCTATGTCTTTCTCATCCTCGATGCTGCCATATTGGTCATTCACATTTGGTACATTGCCCTTCTATTCACCTTAATCAATACTTATTTCTATCTATCTAACTGTTCCCTCCCCTCCCCTTCCACCCCTGGTAACCAACAAAGAAAATTTCCTTCTATAGATAAACCTTTTCTTAACTTTTACAATAACAGACTGATACAATATTTGTCCTTTTATGATTGACTTATTTCATTCAGCATAATGTCCTCCAAGTTCATCCATGTTATTCAGTGCTTTGCATATACTATATTATTCTTTAGCATTACATAGTATTCCATTGTGTGTATGTACCATAGTTTGGTTATCTCTTCCTCAGGTGATGGACACCTAGGTTATTCCCAAATTTGGCAATTGTAAATAGTGCTACGATGAACATGGGTGTGCATGTATCTCTTCTTGTCATGATTCTCACTCCTTTAGGGAATATACCTAGTAATGGAATGGCTGGGTCAAATGGTATTTCTAATTCCACCTTTTGAAGGAATCACCATACTGCATTCCACAATGGTTATACCATTTTACAGTCCCACCAGCAGTGTATGAGAGTCCCAATCTCTACACAAACTCACCAACATTTGTTATTTTCTGTCTTGTTGAACTTTGCTACTAGTGCTGGAGCAAGATGGTATCTCATTATTGTTTTGATGTGCATCTTTCTAATAGCTAATGATCATGAGCATTTCTTCACATGTTTGTTGGCCACTTGAATATCCTCCTTGGTGAATTGTCACTTCATGTCTTCTGCCCATTTTTTAATTGGATTGTTTGTCTTTTTGTTATTGAGGTGTTGGAGTGTTCTGTAAATTCTAGAGATAAGTCCCTTGTCAGATATGTTATTACCATATATTTTTTCGAAATCTGTAGGTTCTCTTTTGACTCTTTTGGAGAAGTCTTTGGAAGCACATAAAAATTTAATTTTT
>NW_006922223.1:118898-120859 GCF_000298275.1 Orycteropus afer afer | reverse complement strand
ACTTCTTCTCTGAATGTTTTATAGAATTCTCCAGTGAAACCGTCTGGGCCAGGACTTTTTTTAGTTGGTAATTTTTTGATGACCTGTTCAATTTACTGTTTTGTGATGGGCCTGTTCAACTTTTACACATCAACCTATGTTAGTTTAGGTAAGTGGTGTGTTTCTAAAAATCTGTCTATTTTTTCCAGATTTTCAAATTTGTTGGAGTACAATTCTTCATAGTATCCTGATATTATCCTTTTTATTTCAGTTTGTTCTGTTGTCATGTCACTCATTTCATTTCTTATTCATGTTATTTGTATCCTCTCCCTCTTTTCCTTTGTTAAATTTCCCTGTGGTTTGTCAATTTTATTGATCTTAAAAAAAAAAAAAAAAAACTTTTTGGTCTTGTTGATTTTTTCTATAGCCCTTCTATTTTCGTTTTCATTGATATCTGCTCGAATCTTGATTATTTCCTTTCTTCTGGTGACTTTAGGCTTCTCTTGCTTTTCTTTCTCTAATTGTTGGAGATGTTGTTTTAAAGTGTTGATTTTGGCTCTTTCTTCTTTTTTTGATATGTGCTTTTATTGCTATAAATTGGCCTCTGATCACTGCTTTTGCTGTGTCTCCAAAATTTTGGTATGCTGCGTTTTCATTCTCGTTTCATTCAAGGAATTTTCAAATTTCAATTTTGATTTCTTCTCTTACCCAGGCTTTCTCAAGGAGGGTGTTGTTCAGTATCCATGTGTTTACTCTTTTCCTGTTGATCTTCGTATTGTGGATTTCTAATTTGATAGCATTATGATCTGAGAAAATGCTTTGCATTATGTCAATGTTTTTAAATTTATTAAGGCTTGCTTTATGGCCCATCATATGGTGTGTCATGAAATATGGTCCATGTGCTCTGGAGAAGAATGTATATTTTGCTTCTATTGGGTGAAGTGCTCTGTAGATGTCTGTAAGTCCAAGTTGGTGGATTGTATTGTTTAGCTCTTCTACATTTTTGTTGAGTTTATTTCCAGTTCTATCTTTCAAAGAAAGTGGTGTATTAAAGTCTCCCACCATAACTGTGGAGTTATCTATTTGGGTTTTTAACTCTTTTAAAGTCTGATTTATGTATTTTGGGGCTCTTTCATTGGGTCCATAGATATTTACTATGGTTATATCTTCATGTTCAATTGATCCTTTAATCATTTTATAATGTCCTGCCTTGTCTCAAATGGTTTTGTCTTAAAGTCAATTGGATCTGAAATTAGTATTGCCACTCCTGCTCGCTTACATTTGCCATTTGCTTGATATATCTTTTTCCAACCTTTCATTTTTAGTCTATTTTTGTCTTTATCTCTAAGGTGTGTTTCTTGTAGGCAGCATATTTATAGGTTGTGTTTTCTTATCCAGTCTTCCACTTTCCATCTCCTGAGTGGTGCATTTAATCCATTAATATTCAGGCTAATTATTGATAAGTTTGAATTTGTTGTTGTCATTTTATTATGTGCTTTTTCATTGTGTCCCTGGTTTCTTTGCTTCATATTATTTTCTGCGCTGAGCACATTATGTCTGTGAGTTGTGTTATCATTTCTTTTGTTGCTGTTGTTTTAGTATGCACTGAATATTTGTGCTTGTCCTCTTTTTATTGTGATGTGATGGTTTATCATTTTTCTTTGGGGTTACCCTATGATTCATAATTTTCTCCCCGAGTTTAGAACAGTCCATTCTATCTTGCAACTCTCTTAAATTCCCCAGCATTTTGAAATTCTATAACTACACAGTTTTTTCCCTCTTTATGGTTGAAGTTGTCCTTACTTGCCAATTGATGTCTCTGATTCCCTGTTTACAATCTTGTAAGCTCATTTCACTTTGGATATGTCCAGAGCTGTGGTTTCTGGGTTGTATCATGTTGTGTATTAATGGTCGGTTTTTATTTGCTATTTTTGGTTCTCTGGTCAAAGGACTCCCTTTAACATCTCCTGTAAGGTTGGTCT
>NW_006922223.1:116424-117928 GCF_000298275.1 Orycteropus afer afer | reverse complement strand
GTAGTGGCTCTCACTCAGTAAATGAAGTTGCAGGAGGTGTACGTGTAGTTGTGTCTTATGGGGACTGTTGTTGTCTCCCACACAGTTAGACAAATTACAATTGAATAACCACCAAAAAAAACCCTAAAAGCCCATAGTTGATAAGCACACCATTTAGTCACACAGGAACTGTAAACAAAAAAAAAGGTAAAAGAAGAAGAAAAAACAAGAAAATCTGTAATATCTGGGGATAGGGCACTACGAGAAAAAAAAATAGAGTAGAATAATGAAGGAAAAATAATGGGAAAAATGTAAAAAGAAAAACAAGGAATGGGGATAACTATGAGAAAAAAGGAGGAGGAAAAATAATTTTTAAAAAAATATATTTCAACCGGGAACAGGGAAAAGAAAACCATGCTGAAAACTAGGACCCGGGAGAGGAAGATTAAGAATAATTGTAAAAAGGACAAAAGTATTAATAATATTAGTTGTTTTAAAACAGACAAATACAAGCAAACTAATAACCAGAAAAAAGATAGAGAAAAAGAAAAAAAAAAAAAAAACAGTGGAAGACAGGGCAGGGTACCCCGGCTCCTTCTGAGCACACAGACTGTGATGGAGTTCCTGTGGGCCCAGAAAGTAGTTGGGAGTAGGGGATGGCCACACCTTCATTCACCGAGCTGGTGGGGGGTATAAGAATAACAAGAAAAATGTGGTACATTTTTAGTGTTGCAGGTCTGAGTGTGCTTGGGGTTGCTGGAAAGCAGAACGTGTTCTTAAGCCCCAGGAATCTGTGAGAGTGCTGTCCCTTTAAACATCCAAACTAGTCAAGCTGTTTTTAAACCTTCAAAATGGCAGTTACCTACATACCGGCAAAAGTCCACAGCTCAGCCCGCCTTTCTCTTCACCTTCTTTGTTTATTCCCCAGCCACCAGAGCAGTCTTCTGTGCAGTCCCTGGCTAGCAGGGTTCATTTTTTGGTTAATTCTTAGATTCTACCACCACTCTGGAATCTCTAAGCTGTCTGTGCCATCAGGATCCCTCAGGATTGCTGTCAGACCACAGCTCTGTTTGTCTCCTTTTTTGGTATTTTCATGCAAATTTTTCTGCTAGTTGGGGTTTAGTCCACTTCTACATCCTTACCTTCAAGGCTCAGGGGTCCAAGATTATCTTCTGTGTCTATGTTAATTGGTTTCCCTTTTCTTTGTTGAAGAGAGTCTGTGCAGTCTTTCTGCCTAGTCTGCCATCTTGCCGGAACTCTCAATATACTACTTTTAACTTGTAGTGTTGCTAGTACTGTTGTTCTCTGTTATTTTTTAACATTATTGTCTTAATTTCAATGAACTTTTTTTCCTTCTTCCCTTTTATATCTTCTATCATTCACAGGGCTCTGGTAGCATGGTGCCTAAGACACTTGACTGCTAACCAGAAAGCTGATGGTTGCAACCCACCGGTCACTCCTTGGAAGGAAAGTTGGGCAATCTACTTCCATAGTGATAATGCCTTGGAAACCCAAGGAGGGGTCG
>NW_006922223.1:104572-116286 GCF_000298275.1 Orycteropus afer afer | reverse complement strand
CTATTTTTTAATGTTTTTTTTTTTAATTTATTTCATGTTGTGTTGGTTGTTTCTGGTGATTAGAGATGAAGTGATTAGTAACATATTTTTTCTGTTTCATAGTGGAAATTTATTAGTGTGATTTTCTGCTAGTTTCCTTATTTCCATAGTATCATTCTCCATTTTCCCACAAATTCATGGTACCTATGTAGTGAGAGTTCATTTTTAAATAAATACAATTAAATGATTATGGGAACTGTAACTTTTGCAAGCTGAATGTGCAGGTGTATATGTATATGTGTGTTTAATCAATAAACTGTCTTCTTTTGTTCCAAAGATAATTAAGTTTCCTTTAAATTTGGCCTTTTTTTGGAATTCTTTGTCTATTCTCCATACTCTGTGTACCTGGTTCAAATGGTACATGGAAATATTTGATACCCAAATTACTTGCTCTAGTAACTTTAACTTCACTTCTTTCAAACAAAATTTATTGTGAAATATAATGAAATAAACATGAGTATTAAAACACAGTTCATTTTCATGTGTAAATTTTCAACACAATAAAGAAAATTTAATAGACTTCACTAGGAAAGAATAAAAAAAAATTGACAAGTATCTGTGTCTATGTGTATATATATATATATATATATATATATATATATATATATATTTCCTTATGAAATCTATTGTGATTTGAGAATATATAAAGTAATTACATATATTTATAATGCTAGAATATAAAAAAGGGAAAAAAACACACTTACAGTTGGCATTTATCAGGTAACTGCCAGGAATGCAATACAGAAGAGGATATGGAATGAAGGATAACATTGCTGATATGAGATGGATATCTTGGCTAAAAGCAAGAATACCAGAAAGATGTTTACCTGTATTATATATACTATGCAAAGGCCTTTGACTGTGTGAATCATAAAAAAAAACTATGGGTACTATTCAGAAGAATGCAAATTCTAGAATACTTAGTAGTGCTCATGAAGAAACTATACATAAACAATTTGGCTGTCATTTGAACAGAACAAAGGTACATTGCATTGTTTAAAATTAGATAGGGTGTGCTTCAGGGTTGTATTTTTTCACTATACTTATTCAATCTGTATGTGGAACAAATAATCTGAGAAGCTGGACTATATGAAGAAGAGTGTGGGGTCAGGATTTGAGGAAGACTCATTTATAATCTGGAAGCTGTGGTAGTGTAGTGCCTAAGGCACTTGACTGCTAACCAGAAGACTGGTGGTTCAAACCCATCAGCCAATCCTTGGAAGGAAGATGGGGCAATCTACTTCCTTAGTGATACTGCCTCAGAAACCCAAGGAGGGCTTGCTAGGAGTTGAGTCTGACTCAACAGCACATAACAACAACAACAACAACAACATTTGCAATCTACACTATGTAGATGACACAATCTTGCTTGTTGAAAGTCAAGAAGCCTTGAAATACTTACTGATGAAAATAAAATACTACAACCTTCATTATAGATTACACCTCAACATAAATAAAGCAAAAATCTTCACAACTGGATCAATAAGTAATATCATGATAAATGGATAAAAGATTGGAGTTGTCAAAGATTTCACACTAAGGAAAAGGAAGACACAGCAAGGTGCACAAGAGTTAAAGACAACAAAGATAAATATTTTTACATACACAATACTGCATTATTAGTAATAGCAAAAATTAATCTAGGTGTGGATACACTGAATGATCAGGTATGCCTAGGCAAATTGGAATATACGTAAAGTTCTGGTGGTGGTGTTAAGGCATTGGACTGCTAACCAGAAAGTCAGCAGTCTGAACCCATAAACCAGTTCATGGGAAAAACATGAAACAATCATTTTCCATAAAGATTTTCTGTCTTGGAATCAGACATTACTGAGTCAGAATCAACTGCATGGCATTGTTTATACATATATATGTATTATATGTATATGTATATTATACATATATATGTATAAAAATGCCATGGAGTCAATTAGCACAACAAATATGTATGTACATTTATATGTGTGTTGCTTGTTGTTGTTATGTGCCGTCGAGTTGGACCCGACTCATAGCGACCCCTCCTTGTGTTTCCGAGGCAGTATCACTACGGAAGTAGGATTGCCCAACCTTCCTTCCAAGGAGTGGCTGGTGGGTTTGAACCGCCAGCCTTCTTGTTTGCTAACCAAGTGCTTTAGCCACTATGCTACCAGATCTCCTTTAATATGTGTAGCACATACAAATCAGTATGTAGAAATATCATCTGCCAAACATACATATTATATATAAAACTCACTGCCATCGATTGGATTCCAACTCATAGTGGACCCCATTGGGTTTCCAAGGTGGTAAATCTTTACAGAAGTTGATTGTCTGGTCTTCCTTCCATGGAGTGGCTGGTGGGATTGAACCACCAACCTCTGGTTATCAATCAAATGCCTTAGACATCGCACTGCCAGAGCTACACACACACACACAAACACACACATGTTTGCTTATGTGTGTGTGTGTAGTATAATAAGTACATATGCTTAATAGAGCTAACAGGGGAAGAGATATGATAACTTAGCCACAGCCAACCAACCACCTTCAAAAAGCCATTTGTTGTGCCTGTCTGTGGTCTCAGGACCATGTTCGCAGTGGATCTCAATCTAAATTGGCATGGCATAAGACACAGAAACGTTGTTCTACATGCTACCACTTGCAAGTGACCATCTAAGATGCAACAAATAATTTCTCTTCATCTGGAGCAAAGAAGAATGGAAAAAATACAAGGACACATGAAAATGATTAATCCAAGAGTCACATGGACCATGATAACCTCAGCCTACATGAACATGAGACCAGAAGAACCAGATGGTGCCTGGCTACCACTGTCAACCATTCAGAAATGGATCAGTGTACGAGATCCTAACTGGAGTGGGACAATCAAGTGGAACAAAAGTAAAAATCCTAAAAAACTCCAGGCTTGCTGGTCTGATAGATACTGGTGAAACCCCCAAGACTGTGGCTCTTAATTACATTTGGTCTTTGAATAGAACTCACTCCTGTGGCTTTCAGCCAAATAGTAGACAGGTATATAAGATAAACATTTGTACCAGGAAGGTGAACTCCTTAGAAAAATCGACAATAGGAGATCAGAAGGACAGTATTTGGACAGCAAGATAGCTCAGAGGGAAAGAATTCATAGGAAAGAAGAACACAGGGAGAATAAGCACAGGGAAGAAGTGGGAGGAGAGCTGTTACATTATGAAAATTTCAATCAATGTCATGAATGAAAACTTACATGAACTGTTGCATGGAAAATTGCTTTGTAAACTTTAAACCAAGTTGCAATTAAAAAAAAAAAAATTCAGAGGACTTATTGCACTGGGAAAATCAGGTGCAAAAGACATCTTTAATGTGTTGAATATTTGCTAAGAGGTCACTTGGAACACTAAGGTGCACCTGATCCAAGCCAGGATATTTTCAATAAACTCATATGCATGTGAAAGCTGTGCAACGAATAAAGATGATCAAAGAAGAATTAATGCATTTGAATCATGATGTTGGTGAAGAATATTGAAAGTACATTGGGTGACCAGAAGAACGAACAGATACATCTTGGAAGAAGTACAGCCTGACTCCTCCTTAGAAGCCAGAATGGCCAGACTTAGTCTCACAAACTTTGGTAATGGTGTCAGAAGGGGCCAATCCCCAGAAAAAGTATAATATTTGGTTACGCGGAGGATCAACAAAAAAAATAGAAAGACCCTTAACAAGAGGGATTGACATATTGACTGCAATAATAGGCTCAAGCATAGAAAGTGTCATGAGTAAGGTGCAGGACCCGGCAGAGTTTCATTCTGTTGTGTATAAGGTAGTTGTGAATGAGAGCTGACTGCATGACACCTAACAATAACAACAACAGCAGGAAAAAAAATCGCATGTAGAATTAAAATAAAATAAATAAGTAAGCATTTCCATGAACACGTAAAGATATTCCTGGTTGAAACAGTAACATGAAGAGTGTAAATCTCCAAGAATTTTTTTTTGCTTTAAAGTACTTCCACTTTGAGCAAAGGCACTTTGACTTGTCATTATTGTCCAAAAGTGACCACTTGGACCAACCTTAATTAAAAACTGTACCCTCATAAAATAGATATTATCTTGATTATTATTCATGGAATGTCAATACTCATACTCCCACATGCTGTTTGTAAAAGAATAATAAGCAAAATATATTTATTTAAAGCTATAAAGAAGGATAAAGCTTCAAGACATTGTAAGGTCTTTTTGTTTATCTTCCATACATGACTGCAATTAAATTATCCTAAATGGCAAAACTTGACTCTATTAGAATAAATTTAGATAATATTTTCATCATTATAAGCAATATTAATACTTAATAACATGAAAATATATGAATAATAAAGCTTTAAAATATGTATGTTAAATTTTCACTTCTATTTCTTATTAATCATAAAAAAGTGTTTTAAAAATTCTTACAGAATTCTCCACTTATAATACTAGCAAATCTTAGATATGTCAGAACTATAAAACTTATAAGCTGGAATTAAATAAAATATCTCTTAATTAAAACTCTTTATAATTTGGCCTTATTTTGCTACAGATAATAATTTTGAATTATTTTTCTTTACAAAGTAAAATATATATATATATATATATTAATTTTTTAGCTAATAACATCTAATATTCCAGATCCATACAAAAATTCCAATATTTTCTAACTTCTTTAAATATTGAAAATTCATAAAAAATAAAAATTATATAAAACTCTTTAAAAATATTTGATATGAACTCAAACTCTAATATGAATGTAGAGATAATAATAATATTTTTTTAATTGATGCAATGATTCATACATGTAAATACATTGAAATTAAATGAAAACTTCAAGTAGGAATAAATACACCATTGTTTCTGTTAAAATACAGGAATAAAACATGGAAAAATAGTATGAAAAGAAAGAGTAATTCAGCACATTAATAATTTACAAGACTTATTTTTAAAAATCAGCAGAAAAATAGGTAAACAATGTTTTGAGGATGCAAATTAAAGAATAAAAATCCTAATGGGGTTTGATACAGCGACAGTAATAATGAGCTTAAGCATTAGAAAGATTGTGAGGCAGGCACCGGACCAGGCAGTATTTCATTCTGCTCTATGTATGCTCACTATGTGTCAAAACTCACTCAAAAGCATCTAGTAACAACAACAATGGCCAAGAAACAAATGAGAACATGTAATCTGTGAGATGCAAGTAAAAAGACTGTGATATATGTATATATGTACAAATATATAGAAATTATATATAAAATAAAATGAACACATACACACACCTCTAATCCTGGGTATTTTAATGGAGATAAACCCAGTAACATATGCTTCACCTATATTTACATTTTGGAGAACTATTAGGAGCTCTGGTAGCATAGTGCCTAAGGCACTTGACTGCTAACCAGAAGGTTGGTGGTTCAAACCCACCAGCCACTCCTCGGAAGGAAGGTTGGGCAATCCTACTTCTGTAGTGATACTGCCTTGGAAACCCAAGGAGGGGTCGCTATGAGTCGGGGCCGACTCGACGGCATATAACAACATAACAACAATTTGATTAAGATTCACAAGTTCTATACAATAGCAATGGAGTTCTGGTGGCCTAGTGCCTAAGGGATTTGACTGCAAACCAGAAGGCTGGTGGTTCAAGCTCACCAGCCACTCCTTGGAAGGAAGATTGGGCAATCTACTTCCCTAATGATACTGCCTCTGAAACCCAAGGAGGGGTTTCTATGAGTCAGATCCAACGGCAGTGAGTTTGGTTTGGTGGTTTATGCAATGCAGTTGTTGTTGTTAGGTGCCTTCAAGTCATCTCCAAATCATAGCGACCCCTCCTTGGGTTTCAGAGGGGTATTTTTACAGAAGTAGATCACCCAATCTTCCTTCCAAGGAGTGGCTGGTGGGTTTGAACCACCAACCTTCTGGTTAGCAGTCAAGTGCCTTGGGTACTATCCCATCAGAGCAGTTCTAAATATAAGCATATACTTAAATATTTATATGAGCCCAAATGCCCCATGTTGTTGTTGTTGTTATGTATTGTCCAGTCGCATCTGACTCATAGCAACCCCTCCTTGGGGTTTGTTTGTAAAAGAATGGGTTTCTGAGGCAGTATCACTATGGAAGTAAATTCCCCAACCTTCCTTCTGAGGAGTGGCTGGTGGGTTTGAACAGCCAGCCTTCTAGTGAGCAGTCAAGTGCCTTAGGCACTAGGCTATCAGAGCTCCCCATTAGCCATTAGAAAGATGCAAATCAAAGCAACAATGAGATACAATTTCACCCCAGCAATAATAGAAAAGTTCAACAAAACAGAAAATAACAAATACTGGCGAGGATGTAGAGATTGAAATTCTCACACATGACCCATAGGATGATAATATTTAAGCAAATATTTAAAATATTATAAAATGCTTAATTAAAAATTTGCATAAAAATAAGAAAATAAATAAACATGCATGCTATGGAACTCTAGACTGCAGTTAAGATAAATTGGCTATATACATAGCCACATCCTGGAATTACAGTGCTTAAATTAAAATGCTTAAAGAATAATACCTACAATATAATATTCATGTAAAGATAACAAAATAAACACTATTCTATATTTAATTTCAGAAGGAAAATGGAACAATCTACTTCCATAGAGATACTGCCTTGGAAACCCAGGGAGTGGTTGCTCTGAGTTGGGTATTAATTAACATATTGTTTACATTTTATTATACGTGAACATATTAACACTTATTTTTGAATATAAATATACTTGTGTAGTTTACTAACACTTAACGGTTCTGGACAGATCCTGAAGACCATAAGGAATATGCACATGTATGTGAGTGAGGGTAATTCTAGAAGAAATTTAGCATCTAAAAATCTGTGGCCATAAAAATTGTTAATCTAACTTTAATTAAGAAATAAATACATATTGCAACCATTTACAAGTGTAAATTACATTTAAATTTCTGTAGTAGGTAAACATGAGGAAGTAAAATTGGTGTTTAAGGTACAGTCAGTAATGTTGTTGTTGTTGTTGTTTGCCGTTGAGTCGGCCCCGACTCATAGCGACTCCTTCTTGGGTTTCCGAGACAATATTGCTACGGAAGTAGGAGTGCCCACCTTCCTTCCAAGGAGTGGCTGGTGGGTTTGAACCTCCAGCCTTCTGGTGAGCAGTCAAGTGCCTTAGGCACTATGCTACCAGAGCTCCCACAGTCAGTAATAGTATTAATTAAATTCAGCAAATAAATAGAAATATTTTTTCCACCTGATGCAAAGTAGATGATTCTCATGTTTTGAGAATGCTTTCTAGAAGTAGATATTACCAGAGGTGCATGTGGTCTAATAGCAACATTGGGTCATGAGTTGGCTACTACCAGGTCTTCATCTTTATCTGTTGTATGTGGCCTGGGGGGTCAGTTTACATCTTTCATTGAGATTCAAAGCAATATTTGCTTTAGTGTGTCTAGAGGCTAAAATCTCAGGAATTGGTTTCAATTACAAATCTGACAATAATGTCTCTATGTCAATTTTTATATCAAAACAACAAAGATGATAATAGTGTCCACCATATAAGATTATTAAGAGGATTTACCACATGAAAATAATTTAATACATGTAAAATGTTTAAGTGGATGGATGTCATGCTCAATACTTATGAAAAAGGAACAATTACATTCATGCATTGAGTTTCAACCATGTTGTGTCCCAGTCTTTGATTCTTTTTTCTAATAACTAGGGCAAAGACATCTTTTCGGTAGAAAAAAAACATATTTTATTTCATCACATCAGTATTAGAAATCCAGACAGCATGTTGTTCTCTTTAGTTAAAATTCTATAGTGATTCAGAAATAACTATGCCAAAGATATGACTCATAAAAAATTATCTCTAATTAGTCTCACTTTGCAAATTTAAACTCACTACAAAAGTGATTTCTCTTTGACATGAACTCTATTTTTCTTCCTACAAGAGTATGGAAACATAAATATTTTATTTCTAAGAATTCCTGTATTAAAAAGTTGACGCCTGCCTTTCCTTTTCTCAGACTGAATGAAGTCACTTCAAAAAGCAGTGAACTTGCATAGGAACCATTCCATGGAGAGGGAGATAAGAACAAAATTGTGGAGGCAGAAATGAACTAGGTATTTCATGCTTTCTATAATACCACAATGGGCACTCTGGTGGTGCAGTGTCCAAGGCATTTGACTGTAAATCAGAAGGCTGGTGGTTCAAACACACTAGCCACTCCTTGGAAGGAAGATTGGGCAATTTACCTCCTTAGTGATACCACCTTGGAAACCCAAGGAGGGGTCACTGTAAGTCAGATTGGATTCCACAGCAGTGAGTTTTTTTTTTTTTCTTTAATAATACCAGAATAACATGTTATATAGTAACCAATTCATTGGAGAAAAAAAAAAAAAAGATAATGGTTAAATTAAAATAAAATATTTTGAGGGGTATAAGAGAGAAAGAAAGATAAACAGGACTTAAGGAACTAAATCCCATTATAAGGAAAATGCATTAATATAAGCCAGATATTCTTCCCAACTTTTCCTGTTAGGAAACTTATCAGTTCATAAGGCAAAATGACCAGAAAATTAAAACATGGATTCATCACATCTCGATAACCAATGGAATGATGAATAAAAGAAACTAGACATAAAGGAAGCATAATAGATGAATCTACTAACATGAATTTAAAAATTAAATATTATTCTATGTTTTTAGAAGACAAGGAATAATTAATTCTAGGAGAATGAATGTTCTCTTGGGAAGGTTAATTTGAGGGATGTAAGATATACTGGTTATGATCCATTTCTTCATCTGCTAATGGGTTCTCCTTGACAAAATTTGCAATCTTGGAACTTTCCTGTATCTCTGTAGATACATAATACTTCAGTAAACATTACTATTAATTAAATTTTGCCATTTTGTCTATGGTTGCAAATCATATTTTCAGGTCCCAGACTTTTGGTTGAATGCATTGCCAATATGCACATGCAATTACAATGATTGATACAAATTTGTTTTTTTAATAATAAAAGTAAATACACTTTATATATTTACAAGCTTATGAGTAGAGTAAGCCAATTAACCCTTTCATCATTCCTTCTTTACATGCTTCTTTCATTCCTCCCTTCCTTCTTTATTTCTTTTTTTCTTTTCTTCCTTTACTCATTCAGCAAACATTCTCCTCCACTCTGTTTCAGATGCTGTACTACTTCGTGGATATACTTTCTTCACTGAAACTCCTTTGGTGTGGGACAACTTCCATTTATGATTTCAGACCAAGAATAAGAGGCCTACAAGATAGTCTTCAAAAGGTTAGACAAATATTTTTTTGAGAATGTAGGAAAATATAAGGTTGTGTAAGTCAAGGGAAGAAAATGTTCCCAGAGGAAAAGTTATTTATTTATTTATTTGTTTGTTAAATATTTCTGATATATGAGGATATTTTCAGTAGAGGGTGCAGAAGAAGGAGGAGGGAACTGGGTAGTAAGTGTGAAGTGAGGCAGTCAAGACCCTGAATGGAGATAATACTGGAGGGAATAATAGGTTTTAGAATATTTGATTGTCTGTTTTTAGATTTAAATGACTAGATTACGTGCATATGTTACCAGAAGCAGTGGATAAGGAGATATTAACAGTTTTAAAGGGAAATAAATTGAGATAAATGATGGCAAAATTTGCTGAGATAGCAGGAAGGAATGGCATCCAGAGCCAGTGCAAAGGAACAGGGAAGAATAAGATGCTTTTTTGGTAGGTACCTTTTCCTGGGTAATTAATTACAAAACCCAAAAACAAATCTATTGTGATACAGTTGATTCCTACTGATGGCAATCCTATTTGTTACAGACCAAAACTTTTCTTAGGAATTTCTAGGTTGTAATCTTTATAGAAGGTAACTGCCAAGGCTTTATTTCATTAAACTGCTAAGTGAGTTCACACTGTTAATCTTAAGCTTAGAAGTGGAGCACAACAGCCATGGATCTAGTATTTAGGAAGAGGAATCAGTAAGAAATATGCTAACTCTATTGGGGTAGGGAATTAAGATAGTTTTTCTTTTCTGGGCCCTTCAATTTTCCATGATATGTTAGAAACTTTAACCAGGTCAGACTAAGGGGACTACACATTCATAGTAAAAGACTTCTTAAGAAAGTAAATTTTACTTTATGTAAATTATACCTTAATAATTCTGACTTAAAAAAAGAAGAAAATTAATTAGTCTGATTCATTTTATTTTATTTTTTTTATGCTTCACTACTTAATGATATAATACTAGGAGATTATTTAGAGTATAAATCAAAAGTGTGCAAATTAAGAAAAATTATAATTTATGTTTGAGTGAGCATTTTGTCACTATTTTTAATTGTAATAGATGTGTTTATATCACATTTTATTATGGCTAGTTCATTAAACACTGGATAGACCTGCCCAACATTATAAATGAACTTAAATGCTAGTAATAAATATATTTGTCAGATAATAAATGCAATAAATAAGCCCAGAGAATTATCTTTAGTAAATAAATACTCAATAAATATAGGATATATTTTATTTTTCTTTCTAAAAGTGTTACTGTTTAAAAGAAATACACATGATGTATGCTACCTTTCATAATCATTTGCAATTTATTTCTGTATGTGTGTCTTAAAGATCTTTAAAATATTATGTTTTCAAAGTTAGGAATAATTCAGTGCCTTTTTTATTTATCTCTTTAATTTATCTATTTCAAAAGGATCTTTGTACTAGGGAACCAAACAAAAAGTGGAGTCTATGCCAATTTATCAGTCAGCCACAGGGAACAAGGTAAAGAGAAAGAACCCAGGCACGCCAAAGCAGCAGGATGGGAGAGCAGGAGAAAGGAGATTAAAAGGCACAGGAACCTGGACAGAGGAGCAATCAGCCGCAGGGACCCAGGTAAGGGTGGTAGGAGAGGTTTCCAACAGGGAGACAAACTTGTCTGTTGGTTTTCCCTACCATGGTGATGTTTTGATGTGAGTTTTGAGGCTGAGCTACTGGTGTTTCAAACCCAGTGGGATGCACATGGTGTAGAGGTATCAGCCCAGTTTACTGACTGAGAAAGATGAGGAAGAAGGAAGAGGTCATCCACTCCTCAAAGAATTAGCCAGGGAAAACCTTATGAATTGCAAAGAAAAACTGTTCTATACATTACCATGCAACTTTATGAATAGTCCGGGTAGGATAGAAGGCTCCCAAAATAGCATTGGGAAAGAGCTTCATCATCTGAGTAAACTCAGCCTTACTCCTATAGATAAGGTAAAGCTTTCAAGACCTCCATTTACTGATGTGGCACCACTCAAATTGAAGACAAACAGCCACAGACATCCATTAATCACTGGAACATGAAATGTATGAAGTATGAATCTAGGAAAATTGGAAGTTGTCAAAAATGAAATGGAACACTAAAAGATTGATATCCTCGGCATTAGTGAGCTGAAATGGACTGGTTTTGGCCATTTTGAATCAGACAACCATGTGATCTACCATGCTAGGAATAACAGTTTGAAGAGGAATGGCATGGCATTCATCATCACAAGGAAGTTTCAAGATCTGTTCTGAAATACAATGCTGTTAGTGATAGGATAATATCCATATGCCTACAAGGAAGACCCATTAATATGACTGTTATTCAAATTTATGCCCCAACCACCAAAGCCATAGATGAGGA
>NW_006922223.1:96358-102880 GCF_000298275.1 Orycteropus afer afer | reverse complement strand
GAAGAATCATTAACAACATGAGATACACAGATGATACAACTTTGCTTGCTGAAAGTGAGGATGACTTGGGGCACTTACTGATGAAGGTTGAAGAATACAGTCTGCAGTATGAATTACGTCTCAATATAAAGAAAACAAAAATCCTCACAGCTGAACCAATGAGCAGCATTACAACAAATGGAGACAAGATTGAGGCTGTCAAAGAATTCACGTTGCTTTTTTCTACAATCAATGCCAATGGAAGCAGCAGTTAGGACATTAGACCACGTGTAGCATTGGGAAAGTCAACCACAAAGGAATGGTTTTAAGTGCTGAGGAGCAAGGATGTCTCCTGGAGGACTACGGTGTGCCTGACACAAGCCATGATATTTCCAATCTCCTCGTATGCATGTGAGAGCTGGACAATGAATAAGGAAGACCAAAAAAGAGTTGATGCTTTTGAGTTGTGGTGCTGGCAAAAATGTTGAAAGTAGCATGGACTGATAAATGAACTATCAGATTTGTCCTGGAGGAAGTGGACCCAAAATGCTCCTTGGAAACGAGAATGGCCAGACTTTGTCTCACCTATTTTGGTCATGTTGTCAGAAAGGACCATTTCCTGGAGAAGGATGTCATGCTTGGTAGGGTGAAGGGTCGACAAATGAGGGGGAGGCCTTCAACGAGATTAATTGACATGGTGGCTGCGATGATGGGCTCAAGTACAGCAGGGATCATGGAGCTGGTGCTGGACTGCGCAGTGTTTCCTTCTGCTGTGCATGGGGTCGCTATGAGTCAGAAATGACTCGATGGCACCTAACAGCAACAACAACATGCCAATTTATGGCAACCTCTTGTGTTGTTGAATAGAACTGTACTCTGTTGGATCTTCTGAAGTTGATCAACAGAGTCTATTTTTCCTGGGTGCCTCTGGATGGGTTTGGCGCACCAACATTGACATTATCAGTTGAGTGCTTAATTCTCTGTATCACATTGATTTCCATGGAATTCCCAAATAAAATAACCCAAACTTTCATAATTCAGGCCTGATAATGATGAGTCAGAAAATAATCACTTACATAATACAGTAATAATAATAATTAATAACATTTTCTTAATAAAGTTGCTATAATAAAGTTTTATGACTAATAATTACTATTATTAATTGAAGATGAAGAAAATTAAATCAATTGAATGCAAGCCAAAGGACAATTTTGAACATACACCACCTAAATTTAGAGACCATCACAAGAAGAGATTTGACACCCTGAAAAATAATGACTGAAAACCAGAAATGTTGTGAAATGACTTCAAGGGCATCATACATGATATAAGCCACCACAACACAATAAAGTGACAGGCAAGTGGTGGATCATACATGAAGAGAGCCAAAATGACAGGAAAGAAAGAAAAAAAAAATGGACATCAGAAATGTTTCTGAAACTTGCTCTTGAACTTGGAGTACCTAAAGTCAGCAGAAGAAATTAGGAACAGTGGGTCTAGAAAACAAAGGAAATTATTGTAATGACATGTGCAAAGAACTGGCATCATATGGGCTGAACATTTACATCAGGTAGATACACTCCTTGGAGAGATCAATCACAGTTAGTAGAAGGGCTGTGTTTACACAGGGAGACAGCTTAAGGGTCTGGAGTGTATGTGAGGGAAGGACACAGGGAAGAGGTAACTATGGGGAAGAAGTGGGAAAAGAGGTCTTACATTCTGAGAAACTACAGTCAATATCATGAGAAAAAGTGTATGTGAGCTGCTGCATTGAAAGCAAATTTCTTCAGTAAACTTTCATCCAAATCACAATAAAAATATAAAAAACTGGTGTTAAACAAAAGGAAGAACACATGGTATTTCTTAAGGGAAAGAACTGAAGAAAATATTCGAGCCTCAAGTTGCAATATTGAAGGTTTGGGAGGGAACAAACTTAACTAATGCAGTAAGAAACAAAAGAAGATGGAAGGAATATAGAGTCACTGTACCAAAAGAATTGGTTGATGATCATCTGTTTCAGGAGGTAGCATACGATCAAGAGCAATGGCACTGAAGGAAAAATTCCAAATGTACTGTAAGCTTTAGAGAAAAAGTGTCTTCAGGTATTGCCTGGATATTATTTGAGATATTTTAACAAACAGATAAAAGCTAGGAAGTGATCCTGCCTCTATGTCAAGAAATTTGGAAGATAGCTACAGGGCCAATGAACTGGAAGAAATCAATATACATGCCCATTCCAAAGAAAGGTGATATAACTGAAAACAAAAATTAAGGAATAATATCATAAATATCAAACTACAATATAATTAATAACAACTTGTGATATGCAGATGACAACACTTTGCTTGCTGAAAGTGAAGATGACTTGAAGCATTTACTGATGAAGATCAAAGACAATAGTCTTCAGTATGGATTAGAGCCCAACATAAAGAAAGCAAAAATACTTACAAATGAACCAATAATCAACATGACGATAAATGGAAAAAAGGTGGCAGTTGTGGGGGATTTCATTTTATATAGATTCACAATCAATGCCCATGGAAGAAGCAGTCAGCAAATGATACAGTGTATTGCACTGGACAAATCTGCTGCAAAAGGCCTCTTTGAAGTGCTAAACAACAAAGATTCCACTTTGAAAACTAAGATGCACCTGATTCAAGCCATGGCACTGTCAATAACCTCATATGCATGGGAAAGCTAGACAATGGATAAAGAAAACTGAAGATGAACTGATGCATTCGAATTAGGATGTTGGCAAAGAACACTGAATGCACCGTGGACTGGTAGGAGAATGAGCAAATCTGTCTTGGACGAAGCACAGCCAGAATTGGAAGCAAAAATGTCCAGACTTGTCTCACATAGTTTGTTCATGTTGTCAGAAGGGACCAGTCCCTGGAGAAGGGCACCATGCTTGGTGAAATAGAAGGCTAAGAAAAAGGGGAAAACTTCAGTGAGATGAAGTGATACAGTGGCTGCAAGGAGGTTCAAGCATAGCAAGGATTGTGAGGATGGCCTAGGATTGGGAAGTGTTTTGTTTTGTTGTACATGGGTTCATTATAAGTGGGAGTGGACACAATGGCACCTAACACAAACATCATTACCACACTAATGTAAAATTTTGTTGAAAATAATAATAATAATAAATGGTTGCAACAGCAAATTGACAAGGATCTTCCAGAAATTCAAGCCAGATTTAAAAGAGAACTTAGAGATATCATTGCTGATGTCAGATGGCTATTGGCTGAATTAGACAATACCAGAAATATGTTTACTCTGTTCATTGATTGAACAAAGACACTTGATTGCATGGATCAAAAAAAAAATTCATAACATTGCAAATAATGAGCAATCAAGGACCCTTAATTGTGCACATGTGGAACCTCTGCATTGAACCAGAGGTCATCACTTCAACAAAATACAGTTTAAAATCATAAAAGGTGTGTGTCAGGGTTGTATCCTTTCACTCTACTTGTTCAGTCTTTGTGCTGAGTACATAATCTTAGGACTGGAACTACTGTAAGAAAAATGTGCATGAGGATTGGAGAAAGACTCATTTACTACCTGAGATAAGCAGATGACACAATCTTGCTTGCTGCCAGTGAAGAGGACCTGAAGCACCTATTCATCTAGGTCAAAGACTATACCTTCAGTATGGATTACATCTCAATATTAAGACAATAATAGCACAGTAAATGGAGAAAATAATGTAGTTAAGTATTATACTTTACTTGAATCCACAATCAATGCTCATTGAAGACACAGTCAAAGAATCAAACAACTCATTGCAGTGGGCAAATGTGCTGTAAAAGACCTATTTAAAGTGTTAAAATCCAGACATGTCAACTTTAAGGCTAATCTGTACCTGAACAAAGCCATGGCATTTTCAGCTGCTCATATGCATGTGAAAGCTCGATAATTAATAAGGAAAACTGAAGAAGAAATAATGCCTTTGGATTATAGTGTTGGTGAAAAGTATTGAATAGTTCATTGACTTCCAGAAGAATGAACAAATCTGCCTTAGAAGAAGTATAGTCAGAATGCCCCTTAGAAGTAGAGATAACGAGATTTTGTTTCATTTATTCTTTGCATGTTATCAGGAGAAACCAGTCCCTGGATGAGGATATCATGTTTAGTAAATGGTCAGTGAAAAAGAGGAAAACCTTCCATGAGATGAATTGACAAAGTGGCTGAAAAAATGAGCTCAAACATAGAGATGTGAGGGGGGTGCAGGACTGGACACTGTTTCATTCTGTTATGTGTAAGACAGCTATAAGTAAGAACCCACTTGCTAAAACAACAACAATATAATTGTATTGGCTCCAACTCATAGCAACCCTATGTACAACAGAACAAAATACTGCACAATCCTGCACCACCCTCACAATCCCTGCTGTACTTGAGCCTATCATTGCAGTTACTGTGTCAATCCATTTCATTGAGTGTTTTTCCCTTCTTCACTGACCTTCTTCTTTACCAAGTGTAATCTCCTTCTCCAGGGAATGGTCCCTTCTGACAAGACAAAAGTAGGTGAGAAGTCTGGCCATTCTTGTTTCCAAGGAGTATTATGGCTGCACTTTTCCAGAAAAAAAAAAAAAAAAAGTTCTTGTTCTTGTGACATTTCATGACATTTTCAGTATTCTTTGCCAACACCACAATCCAAAGACATCAACTCTTCTTTGGCCTACCTTATTCATTGTCCAGATTTCACATACATATCAGACAATGGAAGATACTATAGCTTGAGTTAGGTTCACTTTAGTCTTCCAAGTGGCATCTCTGCTTCTTAACACTTTAGACGTCTTTTGCAGCAGATTTGCCCAGTGCAATACAACATCTGATGCCCTGACTGTTGTTTCCATGGGTGTTGAATGTGGATATAAGTGAAATGAAATCCCTGACAACTTCAAACTTTTCTCTGTTTATCATGGTGTTGCTTATTGATCCATTTGTGATAATTTTAGTTTTCTTTATGTTGAAGTGTAATCTAAACTGAAGAGTGATCTTCATCAGCAAGTGTTTCAAGCCATCTTCACTTTTAGCAAGTAAAGCTGTGTCACCTGCATATTACAGGTCATTAATAAGTCTTCCTCCAGTACTGATGACACATTCATCTTTATAGTCCAGCTTCTCAGACAATTTGCTCAGCATACAGGTTGAATAAATTTGGTAAAAATATACAACCCTGACATACACCCTTCTTGATTTCAAATGAAATGAGGGATGACAGAAGAGACTCTTAAACTTGCCCTTGCATGGACAGTAGGTAAAGCAAATGGAAGAAATGACAAGATAAAAGAATTGACCGAAGATTTCAAAGAGCAGCTTAAGAAGATAAAGGCAATTACTATAATGAAATATGCAAAGATCTGGAGTTAGAAAACCAAAAGGGAAGAACGTGTTCAGCATTTCTCAAGCTGAAAGAATTGACGAACAAATTTAAGCCTCGAGTTGCAATATTGAAAGAATCTAAGGGCAAAATATTGAATGATGTGGGGAACATCAAAAGAAGATGGAAGGAATACACAGAGTCACAGTACCAAAAAGAACTGGTCAATATTCATCCATTTCAGGAGGTGGTATATGATCTAGAACCAATGGTACTGAAGGATGAAGTCAAAGCTGCAATGAAAGAATTGGCAAAGAACAAGGCTCCAGAAATTGACTGAATACCCATTGAGATATTTCAACAAACAGATGCCACACTGGAGACACTCACTCTGTTTTGCCAAGAGATTTGGAAGACAGCTACCTTGCCAACTGACTGGAAGAGATCCATATTTTATCCATTCCAAAGAAAGCTGATCCCACAGAATGTGGAAATTATCAAAAATATCATTAATATCACATGCAAGTAAGATCTTAATGAAGATAATTCAAAAACGGTTGTAGCAGAATATTAATAGAGAACTTCCAGAGGTGTGAGCTAGATTCAGAAGAGGACATGGAACAAGGGATATCATAGCTGCTATCAGATGGATCTTGGCTCATGGCAAAGAATACCAGAAAGATGTTTACTTGTGTTTTATTGACTATGCAAAGGCATTTGATTGCATGGATCATGACAAATTATATATAACATTGAGAAGAATGAGAATTCCCAAACACTTGATTGTACTCATAAGGAAACTGTACCTTGACCAGAAGGGTGCCGTTCAAATGGAACAAGGGGACACTGCATGGTTTAAAATCAGGAAGGGAGTGCATCAGAGTTGTATCTTTTCCCCATACTTATTCTATCTATATCTGAGCAAATAATCCAAGAAGGTGGATTATATGAAGAAAAATGTGGCATCAGGATTGGAGGAAGAATCATTAACAACCTGAGATACACTAATGATACAACTTTGCTTTCTAAAATAAGGATGATTTGAGGCACTTACTGATGAAGACTGAGGAACATAGTCTGCAGTATGGATTATGTCTCAATATAAAGAAGACAAAAATCCTCCCAACTGAACCAATAAGCAGCATCATGATAAATGGAGAAAAGATTGAGGTTGTCAAAGAATTCACGTTGCTTGGTTCTACAATCGATGCCAATGG
>NW_006922223.1:95703-96258 GCF_000298275.1 Orycteropus afer afer | reverse complement strand
ATTGACTACATCTGTGGCAAGAGGCGGTGGAAAAGCTCAATATCTTCAGCCAAAACCAGGCCAGTAGCTGATTGTGGAACAGACCATCAACTGCTTATATGCAAATTCAACTTGAAGTTAAAGACAATTAAAACAAGTCCACGAGAGCCAAAGTATGATCTTGAATATATCCCTCCTAAATTTAGAGATCATCTAAAGAATAGGTTTGATGCATTGAACACCAATGAGCAAAAACCAGAAGAATTGTGGGAAGATATCAAGAACATTATCCATGAAGAAAGCAAGAGATCACTAAAAAGACCAGAAAAGAAGAGAAGACCAAAATGAATGACAGAAGAGACACTGAAACTTGCCCCGAGCGGAGAGTAGCTAAGGCCAATGGAAGAAATAACAAGATAAAACAGCTGAACAGAAGATTTCAAATAGTAGCTTGAACAGAAAAACCCAATTACTATAATGAAATGTGCAAAGACCTGGATTCTGAAAACCAAAAGTGAAGCACATGCTTGGCATTTCTCAAGCTGAAAGAATTGAAGAAAAAATTTAAGCCTCGAG
>NW_006922223.1:74496-91473 GCF_000298275.1 Orycteropus afer afer | reverse complement strand
ATAAATGGAGAAAAGATTGAGGTTGTCAAAGAATTCACGTTGCTTGGTTCTACAATCGATGCCAATGGAAGCTGCAGTCAGCACATTAGACAACGTGTAACACTGGGCAGGTCGGCTACAAAGGAAATTTCAAGTCCTGAGGAGCAAGGATGTCTCCTTGAGGATTAAGGTGCACCTGACACAAGCCATGATATTTTCAATTGCTTCATATGCATGTGACAGCTGTACAATGAATAAGGAAGACCGAAGGGGAGTTGATGCTTTTGAGCTGTGGTGCTGGCCAAGAGTGCTGAAGGTACCATGGACTGCCAAAAGAACTAACAGATCTGTCCTGGAGGAAGTGCAGCCAAGATTCTCCTTGGAAGTGAGGATGGCCAGACTTCATCTCACCTACTTTGTTAATGTTGTCAGAGGGGATCATTCCCTGGGGAAGGATGTCATACTTGGTAAGGTGGAGGGTCGACGAAGGAGGGGAAGGCCTTTGATGAGATGGATTGACACAGTGGCTGCAACAATGGGTTCAAGTATAGCAAGGATCATGGAGCTGATGCGGGATCGGGCATTGTTTCGTTCTGCTGTTCATGGGGTCTCTATGAGTCAGAAATGACTCAACGGCACCTAACAACAACAACAGTTCCTGTCCTGAGTTTGACTGATAATATTGATCTTCTCCATTGCCTGTTTTCACAGATGTAGTCTGTTGAAGTTCCATGTATTACATCTGGTAAGAGCATGTGTATAGATGCCGTTCATGTTGAGAAAAATATTTGCAATGAATAAGTCGTTGGTCTTGCAAAATTCTTCACAAGATCTCCAGCATCATTTCTATCACTAAGGCTATAGTTTTTAACAACCAATGATTCTTCTTTGTGTCCAAGTATTGCACTCCAATCACCAATAAATACCATTATATCTTGATTGCATGTCTGGTCAATTTCAGACTGCAGAAGTTCATAAAAATCTTCAATTTCTTCATCTTTGGCTTTAGTAATTTGTGTGTCAATTTGAATAATAGTAGTATTAACTGGTCTTCCTTGTAGGTAAATTGATTTTATCCTATCACTGACAACATTGAACTTCAAGATAGATCTTGAGATGTTCTTTTTGACCATGAATGCCACTCCATTCCTGTTCAATTTGTCAGTCCAGGCATAGTAGATCACATTATTGTGTGATTCAAAATGGCCAATATCAGTCCATTTCAGCTCATTAATGCCTGGGATATGGATCTTTATATATTCTATTTCAATATTGACTACTTCCAATTTTCCTAGATTCATACTTCATACTTGTCATGTTCTGATTATCAATGGATGTTTGCAGCTCTTTCTTCCCATTTTGAATACTGCCTCATCAGCAAATGAAAGTCTGTCTCAAAAGCAGTACTCGATCAATGTCAAAAGGTTGATTCTGCTCTGAAGAGGTAGCTCTTCCCCAGTCATATTTTGAGTGCTTTCTGAACTGAGGTGTTTATCTTGCAGCACTATATCAGACAGTGTTTCATGGCTATTCATAAAGTTTTATAGCAATATACCATACATGTGGGAGCTCTGATAGCGTAGTGCCTAAGGCTAACCAGAAGGCTGGTGGTTCAAACCCACCAGCCACTCCTTGGAAGGAAGGTTGGGCAATCTACTTCCATAGTGATACTGCCTCAGAAGTCCAAAGAGGGGTCACTGTGAGCTGGGTCTGACTCGACGGCACATGACAGGAACAACACCACCACCATACATCATTTCATCACTATTCATAAGGTTTTCAGTGACTAATTTTTTCACAGGTGGATGGTCCTGTCCTTCCTCAGAGTCCGTCTTCATCTGAAAGCTCTGCTGAAACCCATACACCATGGGTGATCCTGCCAGTATTTGAAATAGCAAGGGATTGGCATAGCCTCCAGTCTCACAGCAACATGTAAAATGCCACAGTTCAAGAAACTGATAGATAAGTGGTGGAACATACAATAACACACTAAGTTTGTCTTTTGCTTTTTTTTTCAGAGTGTTTAGAGAACTATGCCTCTATTAAATTCCAGCTTTCAAATTAATTATTCCCATTTTACATTCTATTATTTATATAATATATGCTTTATACAATATATGCTTATTTTTTTCAATGATTTATTCATCATCCTAGAGCTTCAAATTCTTTTCTAAAACAAATGATTCCTCATGTACCTATTTTTGCTTTTTTATTTAAAATAAAATAAAATACTTTACACATTTCAAAATTTCATATTTCCTAAAAATTATTTTTCTGAATATTATTTACTGTTAAATATTGTGCTTACTTTTTTTTCTTTTTTTTGATAGCTATCTTACCTCAAAGACATTTTCTTTTTTTTTTTTTTGGAGTTTAGAGATTTGATTGATGAGCATTGATATTTGAAGTAATGTCCTTTCTTAAAAGAAGATTCCATGTTTCCCTGCATCTGAGTATAGATTCCAGTAAAAAACAAAATGCTGTTATCCCATGGTTTGATATGATAATATGTAAGACCTACATAGAAACAAACCTTAGCATAGAACTCTCCCTTTAATTTAAAAAGGGGGAGATTTTTCTATTAACCTTGTTGTCACTCTTACTAATTCAGAGTGTTTGCATTGGTATTTGCCTTCTGTCAGTTTGTGATACTGTGGTGGCTGTTGTGTTGCTGTGATGGTGGAATCTATGTCACTGTTATATCAAATACTAGCAGAATCCCCATAGAAGACAGGTTTCAACTGAACTTTCAGACTAAAACAGATTGGAAGAAGGGCTTTGAGATCTACTTTCAAAAATTAACTAATGAGCATTGTGTAGATTTCAACACAGAATATCTAATTCATTTACTTTGGATATGTCATCAGGAGAGATCAATAGGTAGAGGAGAACATCATGTTTGGTGACTTAGAGAATCAAGGAGGGACTGGGAGACCCTTGGTGAGACAGATTATCGTAGCTTCAATTATGGAATCAAGCAGTGGTGAGAATTTTACAGGATAAGGCAAAGTTTCATTCTATTATACATAGTTAGCATGACTCAGATGATTCAGGGAGCTCTGGTAGCATAGTGGCTAAGGCACTTGCCTGCTAACCAGAAGGCTGGCGGTTTAAACCCACCAGCCACTCCTCGGAAGTAAGGTGGGGCAATCTACTTCCATAGTGATACTGCCTCGGAAACCCAAGGAGGGGTCGCTATGAGTCAGGGCCGACTCGACGGCACATAACAACAACAACAACAACAACTACAACAGATGATTCAATGGCAGCTAACAAAAATGATTAATATGCCAGGCTCATTCCATTACTCAGCTCCCACTTTTCCAACACAACTTCCCAATGATGTGACGTCTGCCAGGAATGTTTTGGATGGCATGTGGAAGCTGGAGAATGAATAAGGAATGCTGAAAAAGAATTGATACATTTTTATTAGGGTGTTGACAAAGAATATTGAATATATCATAGACTGTCAAAGGAACAAATGACTCTGTCTTGAAAGAAGTATAGCCAGAATGCTCCTAGAAGCAAAGATGATGAGATTTTGTTTCAAGTACTTTGGATATTTTATCAGGACAGTCCAGTTGCTGGCGAAAGACATCCTGCTTTAATAAAACAGAGGGTCAGTGAAAAAGTGGAAGTTCTTCAATGAGATGGATTGGCTCTGTGGCTGCAGCAACAAGCTCAAAGCTGAAACAATTGTAAGGATGTTACAGGACCAGGAGGTGTTTTGTTCTTTTGTACATGGAGTCATTTGAGTTAGAATCATTTGTGTTAGAACCAATCCATGGCACTTAAACATAACAACTATTAATTTGTTTATAATTATAAAGCTTTAAGTCTTGGGATGTGAACATCTTCTGTTCCAATTTGTTATGTAACTTACAAAAGAGAATATTACTGAAAAGCAACAGGTGATTCTGATTTTTAATTCCAGAAATGCTCTGAATTTGATGTTTATATTTGCTCTGCCATTAATAAAGAATTTTCATGGAGAAAGACAAATTGTTATACATAATACAAATTTTGCAGAAAATCTCATGTATTCTTTATTATTTTGTCTAAAGAAGGAAAAAATTGTTTTGCTTTACATGTTTCAGAAAAAAATGCATATTCTCACTAAGTTGTTGTTGTTGTTGTTGTTATGTGCCGTCGAGTCGGCCCTGACTCATAGCAACCCCTCCTTGGTTTTCCGAGGCAGTATCACTACAGAAGTAAGATGTTCAGTATTACTAACATAATTTTACTCAGAAATAGAGTTACTGGCTAATGCAATTATTTAAGGAGAATTAATTTTAGTCCAAATAATTGGAAAGAAATTAAAATATATCTATTATTGGAGTATATGATTATATATATATGAAAAATCCAAGAATTAATATAAATCTACAAGAAATGAGACAACTTAATAAAATAAAAAACTTAAAATTAACAAAAGACAATGTTTATAAATTAAAACAATAACTAAGTTGTAGATATGATGAAGGAGAAGGATCAATTTACAGCAACCAAAAAGCAATCACAAAATAAGAAAAATGCCTATGGGTCAGATAATAAGAAATCTGTACACTTCCAAAGGCACTGAGTAAACTTATCCAAATAGAAATCTAAGCCATGACATCGTGTACAAAGTTTTAACTTCATAATGATATCACCTTTTCCGTAATTAAATCAATTAAATTCACTCAAAATAATCATTTCAAAAATTATTCTTTCTTAAGCTAGCTAAATTGATTATTATATCCACATAAAAAATGAACAAACAAAATAAATAGGAAAACAGAAAAATAAACAATTATATATAGTCATATATATATATATATATATATGAGTAGTTAGCACTTCAATGAATTTAAACTTATAATATTGTTGTTGTTGCTGTTGTTAGGTGCCATCTACTCATCTCTAACTCATAGTGACCTTATGTACAACAGAACAAAACTTTGCCCACTCCTCTGCCATCCTCAAAATCCTTGCTATACCTGAAACCATTGTTGCAGCCACTGTGTCAATCTATCTTGTTGAGGAAATTCCCCTTTTCAGTTGACCTTTCACTTTAACAAGCATGATATCCTTCTCCAGGGAGTGGTTCCCTCTCATAAAATGACCAAAGAGGTTGAGACAAAGCCTGGCTATTCTCGCTTCCAAAGAGCATTCCAGCTGCACTTCTTCCAGGAAAGGTTTGTTAGTTTTTTAATAGTCCTATGTACTCTCAGAATTCTTCACCATCAGCACAATTCAAAAGCACCAACTCTTCTTTAGTCTTTCTTGTTTACTGTCCAGCTATCACATGCATATGAGGTGATTGAAAACACCATGGCTTGAGTTAGGGATACTTTAGTCTTCGAGGAGACATTTTGCTTTTCAGCATTTGAAAGAGCTCTTTTGCAGCAGATTTTCCCAATCCAATACATTATATCATGTCTTGACTGCTGTGTCCATTGTTGTTGATTGTAGAACCAAGTAATATGAAGTCCTTGACAACTTCAATCTTTTCTCCATTTTTCGTGATCCTGTTTATTGGTCCAGCTGTGAGGATTTAGTTTTCTTTATATTGAGGTGTAATTCATATTGCAGACTGTAGTCTTCAATCTTCATCAGTAAGTGCTCCAAGTCATCATCAATTTCAGCAAGCAAAGTGGTGTCATCTATGTATCACAGGGTGGTAATAACCCCTTGCTCCAAGCCTGATAACATACTCTTCTTTGTATAATCCAGTTTCTTGCATTAGTTGCTCAGCATACAAATTGAGTAAATATGGTGAAAGGATAAAACCCTGATGCACTCCCTTCTGGTTTTAAACCATGCAGTATACCCTTGTTTTATTTGAACAGCTTCCTGGTGTATAAGTACCATTAAGTGCTCTGGAATCCTCATTCTTCTAAATGTTATCCACAATTTGTTGCAACCCAGACAATCAAAAGCTTTTCCATAGTCCATAAAATACAAACAAACATCTGTCTGTTATTCTTTCTTTTCAGCCAAGATCTATCTAACATCAGCAATGATATCTCTTGTTCCACGTGGTCTCCTGAATCCAGCTTGCAGTTCTTGAAGTTCTCTGTCAATATACTGCTGCAGGCATTTTTGAATTATCTCCAGCGAGATTTTATTTACATGTGATATCAATTATATTGTTTGATAATTTGCACATTCTGTGGAATCACCTTTGTTTTGAATGGGTACAAATATGAATCTCTTCCAGTCAGCTGGCCTGTTAGCTGTCTTCCAGATTTCTTGGTATAGGCGAGTGAATGACTCCAGTGTGGCATCTGTGTGTTGAAAAATCTGTTGGTATTCTGTCAATTCCTGCAGCTTTGTTGGTATTCGCCAATTCCTTCAGTGGAGCCTCAAATTCTTCCTTCAATACCATTGGTCTTTAATCATATGCCCCCTCCTGAAATTGATGAACATCAACCAATTATTTTGATACAGTAACTCAGTGTATTCCTTCCTTCCATCTTCTTTTGATGTTTCCTGCATTAGTCAATATATTGTCCATAAAATCTTTCAATATTGCATCTTGAGGCTTGAATTTTTTCTTCAATTATTTCAGCTTGAAAAATGCAGAATCCCTTTGGTTTTCTAACTGCACCTGTTTGCACATTTCATTATAATAATTGACTTTGTCTTCTTGAGCTGCTCTTTGAACTCTTCTGTTCACCTCTTTTATCTTGTAATTTCTTCCATTTGCTTTAGCCACTCTTCATCCAAGAACAAATTTTAGAATCTCTTCTGATATCTATCTTGGTCTTTTTTTTTTTTTTTTTTTTTTTTGTGTGTGTGTGTGTGTGTGTGTCTTTTTAATGATCTCTTGCTTTCTTCATGGATGATGCTCTTGATGTCATTCCACAATTCCTCTGCTTTTCGGTCATTGGTGTTAAATGCATCAAATCTGTTCTTTTGATGATCTTTAAAATTTATAATATAGTTTTTGTAAATAGTTGAGTGTGGTGTTAGTACACAAATAGACCCATATATCACAATAAAAAGAAAAATTAAAAAAAAGGATATTGAAATTTGCTTTGTGATAAAATCAACATCACATAACAGTAAAAAAGTAACTTTAGAAATTAGTAATAAGTTTCTGAAAAATTGGTAAAATTAACCACCATATATGGTTTATATCATATTTCTTAGTGATGCTATAAAAAATATAATTATATATCACTGATAGATAATTAAACAACAACAACAAAAATTCATTTACTCACAGTTTGGGAGACTAGAAGTCTGAATTCTGAGTTCCAGGTCTAGAGGAAGGCTTTATGTTTCTCTTGATCCTGGGGTAATTTTCTGGCTCTTTTCTTTTTTCTTTTTTTAATGCCACCATGTTGATCACTCACATTTGGTACATTTTCCTTCTCTTTGCCCAGATTAATACTTATCTCTACTTATCTAACAGTGTTCCCTCCCCTCCTCTCCCACCCCTGATAAGCAACAAAGAACATTTCCTTCTATAGATAAACCTTTCCTTGACTTTAACAATAACAGACTAATACAATATTTGTCCTTTTGTGATTGACATATTTCACTCAGCATGATGCCCTCCAAGTTCATCCATTTTATGCAGTGTTTTGCAGATTCTAGGTTATTCTTTAGACTTGCATAGTATTCCAGTGTGTGTATGTACCATAGTTTGGTTATCCATTCTTCAGTTGATGGACACCTAGGATGTTTCCATATTTTTGCTATTGTAAATAGTGCTGTGATGAACATGGCTGTGCATATGTCTGTTCTTCTCATGCTTCTCTTTTCTTTAGAGTATATACCTAGTAATGGAATGGCTGGGTCAAATGGTATTTCTAATTCCAGCTTTTGAAGGAATCGTTATACTGCTTTCCACAGTGGTTGTACCAATTCACAGTCCCACCAGAAGCATATGAGAGTCCCAATCTCTTCACCTCCTCACCAGCATTTGTTATTTTGTGTTTTGTTGACTTTGCTACTAGTGCTGGGGCAAGATGGTATCTCTTTGTTGTTTTTATTTCATCTCTCTAATGGCTAATGATCATGAGGATTTATTCATATGTTTGTTAGCTGCCTGAATATCGTCCTTGGTAAAGGGCAATTCATGTCTTCTGCCCATTTTTTAATTGGATTATTTGTCTTTTTATTATTGAGGTGTTGGAGTTCTCTATAAATTCTAGAAATAATCCCTTGTCAGATATGTCATTGCCAAATATTTTTTCTCAATCTGTACATTCTCTTTTGACTCTTTTGGAGAAGTCATTGGAAGCACATAAAAATTTGATTTTTAGAAGTTCCCAATCATCTAGTTTCTTCTCTCCTACTGTTTGTGCATTTTGGGTTATGCTTGATAGTCTATTTAGCCCATATATTAGGGCCCCTAAATTTGCCCCTGGTTTTTTTCTTAAGAACCTTTGTAGTTTTAGCTTTCATTTTGAACTCTGATCCATCTGTAGGTAATTATTGTGTATGGTGTGAGGTACAGATCTTGTTACATTTTTCAGCAAATGAATATCTAGTTTTGCCAGCACCATTTATTAAACAATCATTTTCTTCCCCATTTAATAGATTGTGGCCCTTTGCCAAAGATCAGCTGCCAATAGGTCACTGGATCTATTTCTGGGTTCTCAATTCTATTCCATTGTTCTATGTGTCTGTCATTGTACCAATGACAGGCAGTTTTGATGACTGTGGCTGTATAGTAGGTTTTGGGATCTGGCAGTGTGAGACCTCCTACTTTATTCTTCTTCTGCAATAGTTCTTTGCTTATTTGAGATCTTTTTCTTTTCTATATAAAGTTAATGATTGGTTTTTCCATGTCTTTAACAATTGTTGATGGGTTCTGGATTGGGATTGTATTGAATGTATAGATTGCTTTGGGTAGAATTGACATTTTGACACTGTTCAATCTTCCTATCCACAAGCATAATATGTTCTTCCAGTTATGTAGATCCTTAGGGTTTCTTGAAGTAGTTTTTTGTAGTTTTCTTTGTACAGGTCTTCTGTGTCCCTTGTTAGATTTATTCCCAGGTATTTTATTTTTTGGTACCTAGTGTGAATGGTATTGATTTCCTTATTTCTTTTTCAGCAATCCCTTTCCTGGTGTAGAGAAATCCAACTGATTATTAGATGTTATTTCTTGTATCCTGATGCTATGCTAAGTTTCTCAATTAGTTCCCGTAGATTTTTGACTCAGTCTCTTGGATTTTCTAGGTATAGGATCATATCATCAGCATATAGGGAGAGTTAGACTTCATCCTTTCCAATTTGGATGCCTTTCATTTCCCTTCTTGCCTTATTGGCCTGGCTGGAACTTACAATACAACGTTGAACATAAGTGGTGATAGAGGGCACTCTGGTCTGGTTCCTGTTCGCAAGAGGAATGGTTTCAGTCTCTCTCCATTGAGAATAAAGTTGGCTGTTGGTTTTGTGTAGATGCCCTTTGTTATGTTTAGGAATGTCCCTTATATTCCTATTTTGCTGAGAGCTTTGATCAGGAATCGGTATAAAATTTTATCAAATGCCTTCAACTGATATGATCATGTGGTTCTTTTTCTTTGTTTTATTTATGTGGTTGATGACTTTGATTGTGTTTCTAATGTTGAATCATCCTTGTATACCTGCTATGAACCGCAGTTGTTCATAATGAATGATTTTCTTGATATGTTGTTGCAGTCTATTGGCTAAGATTTTGTTGAAGATTTTTGCATATATATTCATGAGGGATATTGGTCTGTAGTTTTCTTTTTGAGTGATGTCTTTGCCTGGTTTTAGTATCAAGGTTATGCTAGTTTTATAAAGTGAGTTAGGGAGGATTCTATCCTTTTCTATGTTTTGGAATAATTTGAGTAGGATTGGTGTCAGTTCTTCTTTGAATGTTTGATAGAATTCTTTGGTAAAACATCTGGGCTAGGACTTTTTTGTTGATAATTTTTTGATGACCTGTTCAATCTATTCTTTTGTAATTGATCTGTTCAACTTTTCTACATCATTCTGTGTTAGTTTAGGTAAGGGGTGTGTTTCTAGAAATCTGTCCATTTCTTCCAGATTTTCTAATTTTTTGGAATACCGTTCTTCATAGTATCTCATTATCCTTTTTATTTCAGTTGCTTCTTTCATGATGTCACCCATTTCATTTCTTATTCATGTTATTTGTATTCTCTCCTCCTTTTCCTTTATTAAATTTGCCAGTGGTTTATCAATTTTATTAATCTTTTTGAAAAACCAACTTCTGGTCTTGTCGATTTTTTCCTATTGCCCTTCTATTTTGTGTTAATTGAATTCTGGTCAAATCTTGATTATTCCCTTTCTTCTGGTGATGGTAGGCTTTCCTTGCTGTTTTTTTTTTTTTTTTTTTTTTTTTTTTTTTTTTGTGTGTGTGTGTGTGTGTGTGTTGTTGTTGTTGTTGGAGATGTTTGTTTAAAGTGTGGATTTTGGCTCTTTCTTCTTTTTTGATATGTGCAGTTATTGCTATAAATTGGTCTCTGATCACTGCTTTTGCTGAGTCCCAAACATTTCTCATTTGATTCAAGGGATTTTTGAATTTCAATTTTTATTTCTTCTCTTACCCAGTCTTTCTTAAAGAAGATGATATTCAGTTTCCATGTGTTTACTTTTTTTCCATTGATCTTCCTGTTGTCAATTTCTTTCATAGTATTATGATCTGAGAAGATGCTTTGCAGTAGTTCAATGTTTTTAAATTTATGTAAGCTTGCATTAGACCTAACATATGGTCTATCATGGAAAATGTACCATGTGTACTGTAGAAGAATGTATATTGTGCTGCTGTTGTGGGAAGTGCTCTGTAGATAACTATAAGGCCAAGTTGGCAGTGTGTTGTTAAGCTTTTCTGTATCTTTGTTGAGTTTCTTTCCAGTTGTTCTATCTTTCAAAGAAAGTGGTGTATTAAAGTCTCCCACTATGACTGTGGAGTCATCTATTTGGCTTTTCAACTCTTTTAACGTCTGATTTATGTATTTTGGGGATCTTTCATTGGGTCCATAAATATTTATTATGCTTGTATCTTCATGTTCAATTGATCTTTAATCATTATATAATGTCCTTCCTTGTCTCATATGGTGATTTTTGTCTTAAAGTCAATTTGATCAGAAATTAACATTGCCACTCCTGCTCTTTCATGGTTGTCATTTGCTTGATGTACCTTTTTACAACCTTTGATTTTTAATCTATTTTTGTCTTTGTCTCTAATGTACATCTCTTGAAGGAAACATATCGATGGATTTTGTTCTTATCCTATCTGCAACTCTATTTCTCTTGAGTGGTGCATTTAATTCATTAACATTCAGTGTAATTATCAGCAAGTATGAATTGGTTGCTGCCATTTTGTTTTTTTTTTTTTTTTCATAGTGTCAGTAGTTTCTTTGTTCCATATTATTTTCTGTGCTGAGCTCATTATGTTTACGAATTGTGTTCTCATTTCCTTTGTTGCTGTTGTTTAGTATTTGCTACATATTTGTGCCTGTCCTCTTTTTTATTGTGATGTGAAGGTTTATCATTTCTCTTTGAGGTTACCCTGTCATTTATAATTTTCTCCCTGAATTTAGAACAATTCATTCTATCTTGCAACTACTTTGACTTCTTCACCATTTAGAAGTTCTGTAAATACACAGTATTTTCTCTCTTTTTGGTTTTTAGTTCTCTTAACTTGTCAATTGATATCTCTGGTTCCCTGTTTACAATCTTGTAAGCTTATTTTACTTAGGATATGTCTATAGCTGTACTTTCTTGGTTATGTCATCTTATGTATTAATTGTTCATTGTTGTTTGCTATTTTTGGTTCTCTTTTCAGAGGACTCCCTTTAGTATCTCTTGTAAGTTTGGTCTGGTTTTAACAAATTCCCTTAGTTTCTGCTTATCTGGAAATCTTCTAATTTCAACTACATATTTGAGGGACAGTTTTGCCAGGTACATAATTCTTGATTGAAAATTTTTCTCTTTAAGGTTTTATATATACCATTCCATTGCCTTCTCACTTGCATGGTTTCTGCTGAGAAATCAGAGCTTATTCTTACTGGTTGTCCTTTGTAAGTAACTTTTTGTTTTTCCCATGCTACTTTCAGGATTCTGTATTTGTCTTTGGTTTTGATGAGTTTGGTGATGATATGTCTTGGTGATATTCTTTTGGGGTCTATCCTATTTGAGGTTCATTGGACTTCTTGAATGGATATATTCTCATCTTTCATCATATCAGGGAAGTTCTCCTTCAATAAATCTTGGACAATTTTCTAAGTGGTTTTATTTTTCGGTTCCTGTTCTGGAATTTCAATGACCCATAGGTTATTGATGATATCCCACATGAACCTTAGGCTTCATTTTCTTTTGATCTTTTTTCTGATCTACCCCTTTCCAAAAAAGTATTCAGGTACTTTTTCTTCAATCTCATTAATTCTTTCTTCCATTGCATTGATTCTACTTTTTTGCTCTTTCAATGTGTTATCTATCTCTGACAATTTACTATTACTTCTGGATTTCTATCTGTAGATTTAGAATCATTTCTAATTTTTCATTTATTTTGTCCTTTTTTCCTTGTATTTTCTTCCAAAATTCTTCTAGGGTTTTGTCTTTGTTTTCCTTGGTCTGACTCTCAATCCTTTGAAGATAAGTAAATATAATTTGTTTGAATTCCTTATCAGAGAATTCCAATGCTGCTTGTTCCTCAGGGATGTGTTCTGGGTCTGTATCCTACTGTTTTTTTCTTACACTTTATCTTCTATTTTTGTGTGGACTGTGGTGGTCTGTTGTGTCCAAGACATCATGGCATGGTTGTATTTAGATCTCTATTAGCTGTTTGTGGAGTGCATCCAAGGGTGAGTCAGGATCTTCTTCGTGGTTGTTGATCAATGGCTCATTGGTGGAGAAGGGAATAGTGGCTCTCACTCAGTAAATGAAGCTACAGGAGGTATGGGTGTAGTTGTGTCATATGGGGACTGTTCCTGTCTTCCAGTCATTTAGACAAAAGCAACAATTTAATAACCATCAAAAAAAGTAAAAGTAAAAGGACAAAAAAAAAAAAACACTATTTAATCACATAGGAACAGTAACCAAAAAAAAGTAAAAAGGGGGGGGGGAATGTCTGGGGAAAGGGCAATAAGAGAAAAATGTAAGGAGAATAATGAAGAAAAAATGGGAAAATGCAAAAAGAAAAACAATGAATGAGGTTAACCATGAGAAAGAAACAATAATTGTAAACAAGAACAGGGAAAAGAAAAAATGCTGAAAACTAGAACCTGGGAAGGGAAGAATAAAGAATAACAGTAAAAAGGACAAAAGGAATAATAGTAGTAGTAGTAGTTTTTAAATAGACAAAAACAAACTAAAAAAACAGAAAAAAAATCAGGGCAGAGCAGGGCTGGTACCCAGGGTCCATCCAAACACACAGATGGGGATGGAATTACTCCCAGTCCAGTAGGTGAGTGAGAGTGAGGGATGGTCCCACCTCCATTCACCAAGAGTGTGTGGGGTATAACAGTAACAAGGGGAATGTGCAACTTTCCAGTCGTTCCCGTCTGGAATGTCTTTGAAGTTCCAGGCAAGTAGAGCATGTTATTAAGTCCCTGGAATCTTAGAGAATGCTGTCTCTTTAAATATCCAAAATGATCGAACATCTTATAAACATTCAAAATGGCTCTGCCTTCCGGACAGGCAAATGTCCACAGTTCAGCCTGTCTTCCTCTTCGCTATTCCCGTTTTATTCACCAGCCACCAGAGCACTCCTCCGTGCAGTCCCTGACTTGTTGTTGTTGTTGTTATATGCCGTGGAGTTGGACCTGACTCATAGCAACCCCTCCTTGGATTTCTGAGGCAGTATCACTGCGGAAGTAGATTGCCCAACCTTCCTCTGAAGAGTGGCTGGTGGGTTTGAACCGCCAGCCTCCTGGTTAGCAATCAAGTGCCTTAGGCACTATACTACCAGAGCTCCCAGTCCATGACTAACAAGGATGATTTTCAGATTAATTCTTAGGTCCTCTCACCACTCGGCAATATCCAAGCTATCTGTGCTGTCAGGATCGCTGCTAGACCACAGCTATGTATTTCTTTTTTTTTTTTTTTTTTTTGGTGTTTCCATGCAAATTCTTCTGCTAGTTGGAGTTTAGTCCAGTTCTATAGCCTTCTCTTCAAGGCTGAGTGGTCCAGGATTCTCTTCTGTATCTGTGTTAATTTGTCCCTTTTTCTTTATTAAAGAGGGTCTCTAGTCTTTCTATTCCTCTATCTTACCGGAACTCTAATGTCTGGCTCTTTTTCACATCAGTTTCTGCTGCATCTTTCTGTTTTCATGGTTGTCACCTATCTTCCCCTCCATTTTGTTTTCCTATATGATTTGGAATCAACTCGATGACAGTGAATAGTTCTGTTTTACTCTGTTTCTGTTATGCTCTTTCTATATACCAAAGGTTACTAGTTTCAAACTTACCCTACACTGATAAAAGAAAGCAATGCAACACACTGCCTGTAGTTGGATCCTACTCATAGCAACCCCTCCTTGGGTTTCCAAGATGGTATCACTATGGAAGTAGATTGCCCAACCTTCCTTCTGACGAGTGGCTGGTGAGTTTGAACTGCCAGTCTTTTGGTTAGCAGTCAAAAGCCTTAGGGACTGTGCCAACTTACACTGATAAGGCTTTATTTATAGGAAAAAAAAAAAAAGAAAAGAAAAGTCCTATCCCTGAATAATATTACACTCAAAGTTATAGAGGAATTATAAAACATATAAAACTCTTTACGCTGTCCCAAAAAAAAAATGTCCTTCTCATGTGCAGAACACATTTCCCCTTTCTTACCATCCCCAAAGTCAATATATCAATTCTAAATCCAAAAATTAATATTTTGCATCATCTATATGAACAATGACTGAGAATCTAAGCATATTCCATTCTAGAGAAAAATTCTTCTCCAGTTTTGGGCATATGAAATCTCAAATAAAAGTTATTGGTCTCCAAAACACAATAGTGAAACAAATATTAGGTAGACATGCCCATTACAAATGGGAGAAATCACTGTTAACAAGGAAATCTGCAACCCAGCAAAATAAACTATATTAGCTCTCAGGGCTTAAAAATAATTCTCTGTTCTCCAAGACCAGATAGATCTGGTCAATGGACCTGACCCTCAGACTCTAGGTATTAAGGATTCTGGGTGGATGTCCTCTGAGCCAGCCCCACGATCTAGTACCTCTGATATATCAACTCTACTCACTTACCTTTGAGTGACCTCATTCTCCTAGTCCATGTGAATGGTGATCTCACTCCCTGGTGCTGGTGTCATTCTCCTGGCTTTTTGATATGCCAGCCCTCCCACCCTCTTTCAACTTTGGGAGAAGACTCCATTTTCTTTGTTTTTGGAATTGGCAGCCCTCCCTACGCCTTTAGCTTTGGACAGCAGCCTCATTCTTTTGGCCCACCTGAATGGACAGCCTTACCTTCCAGAACCAAGGTGGTGGAGACTAGAAGCTGAACTGTAAGATGCTGTGACATCACCAGTTTCAAACCTAGGAGGTTGTGGCTCCAGCCTTTGAACCTGAGGCAATCCTGCTTCCCATGCTCCTTCCAACAGATCTGTGGATCTCTGAACTGCACCAGAGATGGTTCTTTCCTTTCCTTGGAGGACAAATGATATGTTCAACCAAGTAGTTCCGTAGGCCTGTCTCCTATGTGTACAATGCAAAGTGGCAACTAGCTATCCTTCATTTGTCCTAGCTCTGTGCCCTTCAGTCTAAGTTAATGGATTTTCTGCTGTGGCAGTTAATTAGACCCATAATTCATGGGGTTAATCTCTATTAAAAAAAAAAAAAATGTTGTAGCCATGTCTGTAGTGAAAGTTTCAGAATATATGTCCTTAGTTTGTTCAACAGAATTTTCCAATTCTTTAAGTTTTCATTTCATTTTCCACAACTTATTTTTAAGTCCATAAATGTCTTCTTGGTATTTATTATAAGCGGCAAGATAAATCACATGGCTCTTTTAAGATCTTGGTTATAAATGTCTTCAGCCAAATATTCAAGCTCATTGGGTGCAAGTTTGTTCTTACACTAATCATTTGTATATTATCCAGTCAAGTTCTTTGCCACTGCATTAAAAATAAAAATAAAAAAAAAAAAAACTTTCTTCATTACGCGTTCATCATTTCCTTTGGAATCCTCACCAGAACATTTAGTATTTACCTTTTTAGCAACATTCTGTTGAAGGCGCTATATATATAGTCTCTAAGACAATACAGACTGTAGCTTTAGCTCTCCCTACTTACTTATAAGCCCTCCCAGAATTTCCTTTTTCATTCATGATTCTACCAATCATCCCTTCAAGGAAAGCTAGGCTTTTTACTATAAAGCAACTTAAAACTCCTCCAACAACAACAACAACAAAAAGCTATATGCACTGCCATCAAGTCAGATCCCACTCGCAGCAACCCCTCCTTGGGTTTCCGAGGGAGTATCACTACGGAAGTAGATTGCCCAACCTTCCTTCTGGTTAGCCGTCAAATGCCTTAGGCACTATCCTACCAGAGTTCCAAAAACTCCTCCAGCCTCCAACTGATTCCAAAATTACTTCCAGTACCAAATTCTGTCTTAGTTTCTTAGCACTGCTATAACAGAAAGACAAGTGGGAGACTTTAACAAATTTAAATTTATTTTCTCAAAGTATAAACAGATAGAAGTCAAAATTCAAGGCTTGAGGAGACCGTATCCCTTTGTGTATGCTCTTGAGGAAGGACTTTTCCTCTGTTAAACTTCTGTTCCTTGGTTCCTTGATATCTTCATCGGGCATGTATCTTCCTCTTCATTAGTGCTCTATCTCTGTGCCTAATCTGCTCTTTTGATATTTCAAGGTCGTTGATTTAAAAAACAACATTTTACTTATATATTCTCATTAATATAACAAAAAATAAAATTGCTTCCCAAATGGTATTACATACATAGGTATGGGGTCAGGATTTACAGCACATAGTTTGGGGTCCACCATTCAATCCATTATATGTATAAATGATATATACAAATCATGGATATAAATTATATAT
>NW_006922223.1:28136-74071 GCF_000298275.1 Orycteropus afer afer | reverse complement strand
ATATATATATAACAAGAGGAGCTCTGGTGTTGTTGTGAGTGAGACATTTAGCTGCTGACCAGGAAGTTGGTAGTTAAAATCCACCAGCTGCTCTGTGGAAGAAACCTGGGACAATCTATTTCCATGAAGAGTTACAGCCTTGGACACACAATGGAGGTCATTATGAGTTGGAACTAACTCCATGGCAGTGGGTTTATTTTTAAAACACACTTACAATATATATGAACTAATGCACATACATTATTTGCAAATTAAAATGATAACTGTAATAGTAAAATTATTTCTATTAGAGAAGGATGGGGATATTTTAGAGAGGACAAGATTTAAAGTAATATGTTTTTATAAATATTTATCATTGTATAGTTTTGTGTATGGAGACTTAGTAAAAGTTTTCTGTATTTAAGAACCAAATTAAATTACCAAAGCAATTTTCTCCAATTCAAAAATAGCTAAAACAAACCCAACCATATATCATTTTGGGGTCTGTTGTTGCTGTTGTTGAGTGCCATCAATCCAGCTCTGATGCGCCTACCTACAACAGAAGGAAACACAACCTTCTTGAGTGATCCTCAGAATTGCTTCTTTGTTTTCGGTCATTATTATTTCAGTCATAACCTTAGCCACCACAGATGGGCTCAAATATAGCGAGAATTGTGAGGATGGTGCAAGACTGGGCAGTTTTGTTCTGTTGCACATAGGATAACTATATGTCAATGCTGACTGCATGGTACCTAACAACAACAACAAGAGCAGCAACAGGTACATTTAAATAACAGTATTATTAACTCCTTGTCTTTGTAGGGGTATGGATATTATCCTATTACTGACAATGTTGTACTTGAGGATAGATTTTGAAATATTCTATTTGATGATGAACGCATAACCATTCTCATTCTATTTTTATTTCTGACATAGTAAACCATGTGTTTTTCTGATTCATAATGTCCAATAGCATTTCATTTCAGCTCAGTAATGGCTAGGATTTTTATCTTTATGTGCCCTTTTTAAATTTTCATTGACTTCTAATTTTCCAATATTCCTATTTCATATATTCTACACTTTGATTACTAATCAAAGTTTGGGAGATAGGTACCAAAATTCTTTCTAAAATGACTAGAAGTGCTTATTTTGCTTTTAAGAGAACAAACAGTGGTATGTTTCAAAACAATTTGATAACATTCATCTTTCCTTCAGATTACGCAAAAACATTAGCACACGTTGGGACCAATATTTTAGTTTTTCCTTAATCCCAATCTGTCTTCTACTTCTTATAATTTGTCAAGATGAAGAAAACATAACTACTTTTCTCACAATAAGATATTTTATTTTACATCATAGCTTCTCCATTGAACTTCATAGACATATAGATGTCTTCTTTACAATATTGTGAAAAATAATTCTGATCAAATCAGTGATGTTTAGCTTTTAGTACTAGATATGAAAAATAAAAAGGAGTTTGTGATCAATGATGTTAAAAAATCATTGGTTGAATAGTCTACTTTTCTAAATTGCATTTTTCAACACCTAGAACAATCTTTTAAGATCTTTCTGCATTCAGGTTACCACTAATTTTGGTATATCGATTTGTTAAATTTCATCCCCAGTATCAAATTAGTCAATTTTTCAAAATATTATCTTGGGTATATAGCAAAATGCACTTAATATATTTCCTTGTGCCATTCATTATGGAATCAATAATCAATACAAAATAAAATCACTAAATGTAGGGAAATGAATGTATAATTTTCAGTACCAAAACTGAGCAACAGGAATAAAATTGAAGGAAATATATCAGATGTCAATGAACTTATCTGGATACCAGATGAGAGACTCAATCACACCTGGTAGAAATTCTTGGACATTGATTGTGCCTACATTTTTGACTAAGGAAAAAAAAAAAAAAATCTCACTGCCATTGAGTCAATTCTGACTCATAATTACCCTGATTGGGTTTCCGATGTAGTAAATCTTTACAGAAATAGATTGTACCATCTTCCTTGGGCAGAGCAGTTGGTGGGCTTGAACCACAATGCTCTGGTTAGCAGTCAAATGCCTTAGTCACTGTGCCACCCTAGAGTGGCCTTGATATTGCTGATCTTGATGAAGTTACAAGAGAATATGTTCTATGTAAATATTTGCTTAACTAAAAGAGTTTAGAATATTATTTTTAAATCATGGGGAATGGTGACCTGAAACTGCTAAGGAAATGTGTGTACTAGTATTTTTTTTTCCAGATCTGATAAGATTTTACTTTCTATCAGAGTTGTTGACAGCTGTATTCCTTAGAGAATTAACAAATTCAAGGTCAGAGAAATCTAGGTCAAGATAATTGTACCTATTATTTTTTCCTCCAAGGTCATATTTTTTTGCAGGAATCTCTGAAATTTTTGCTAAGTTCCTTGAGATTTCACATTATCTATGTGGGTGCTCTCCTCTTGGTGATTTAAGAGGCAACAAAAAAGATGTATTTATGTTTAAAATATTTTTATTTCAAAATTTAAGAGTGAGAAAATCAAGTTTCTATAGCCAAGGATAGTTTTGAATTAGTCGAATAGAGCCATAAAATTCCACACTCATTTTCTCTGAGTCTCTCTGCATACTTCCAAAGTTCATTGTAAATTACAGAAATTGTTGAAATTCACTCAACCTAAATCACAAAGACTTTTAAAAGTAAAGATTAAAGTCAAATTTATGAGTAACAGTAAAGCATTTTTTTTTCCTATAGAGTGTACTTTATACAAAATGGACTTTAAAACCTTTCCCCTTATTTAAAGTGCTTAACTGACCAGAACTAACTCACAGTAGCATATGCTAATGAGCAAGGATAAAGAATTTCAATTGAACATTCCAGGGAATAACCATGGAGAACTTTTAAATCATAAAACCTTGGATTTATTCAGGCAGAACCAAAGTGTAGAAATCTAGGCTCATTTCAATATAAGAAAAACAAACAAAGACACAAACACACCCATACATATCCTTTTTAATATGGTAGGTTTGGGATAGAGTCTAATTGTTAGGTTCCTGGTGGCACAATGGTTATGGCATTCAGCTGCTAACCAACAAGTCAGCAGTTCGAACCCACCAGCTACTTGTTAGAAGAAAAATGAGGCACTCTGCTTCTGTGAAGCCTTACAGCTTTAGACACCCTATGAGGCAATTTTACTCTGTCCTATAGGATCACTATGAATCAGAACTAACTTGATGCCAAGGGGTTTGTTTTGTTTTGGGGTTTAGGTGATGCAATAGTTTAAGCATTCATCTACTAGCCATAAGGTTGGTTCAAATGCACCCAGAGGCACCCCAGAGGACAGGCTTTGTTGAGATCTGCTTCCAAAAGGTCACAGCCTTGAAAACTCTATGTAGTTCTACTAAGCACACATGCAGTGTCTAGGAGTTGGAATCAATTTGATGGCTACTGACAAAAACAACAACTAATTGATGGCAGACATGTTGTGATAAAGCAATTAATCATCATCAGCATCATAAAATCATAGTAAAAACATCAAGTAAACATTAACTGTTAGATTATTAGGAAGAACATGTTTATTAGCATCTCAAAGATGAAAAGCACACTTCACATTCAAAGGCTGGATCCTATCTTAGACTTGCGAATGATGTCCAAGGGTTATACAGAACTTATATTTTGTACAAATGCTAAAGTTGTCCACATGATATGTCCACTCAGGGAAGTGAATCTTTTTGGAAATAAATCAATAAATACCAAATATAAAAAACAAATTCATTGCCTAGAGTCAATTCCCATTCCCAAAGACCCTATAGAACAGAGTAGAACTGCCTCATTGGGTTTCCAAGGTGATAATCTTTACAGAAGCAGAACAATCTATCTTTTTCCCGTGGAGTGGCTGCTGGGTTCAAACTGCTAACCTTTTGGTTAGGAGCCAAGCTCTTAACTACTGCACCTACAGGGATCCTTAAGTACTACATAGAATATAATATTTAACAAGGCTGAGGAATATGTGTAGAGCCACTAACTGAAAAAGGGATTTCACTGTCTAAAATATAGAAAACATAATATACATCCTTTCTAAACCCCAAATTTTGAAGCTGTTCAATTCTAATCTCAGAAATGATAATAATAAAACAGTATTTAGCATAGTTATCAGTTGTATAAGGGTAACTTATAGGAAAAAAAAATATATATATATATAAGTTACCACCCCTTCTAATTGCATAAAGTTGGAGGTCTGCTGCTACAATGGTTAAGGCATTTGTTTGCTACAAAAAGGTAGGTAGTTGGGACTCATCAGAGAAACATGAGGCAGTCTGCTTCTATCAAGATTTAAAGTCTTGGAAAGATTATTAGGCTGTTCTACTCTTTCCTATGAGAGCGCTGATAGTGTAGTGCCTAAAGCATTTGACTGCTGATCAGAAGGCTGGTGATTCAAACCCACCAGCCACTCTTTGGAAGGGAGACTGGACAATCTACTTCCATAGAGACACTGCCTCAGAAACCCAATGAGGGGCTGCTGTGAATCTGATTCGACTCAACGGCAGTGAGTAGTAGTAGTAACTCTGTCCTATAGGGTCCATATGATGGAATTGATCCAATGTCAATGGTTTTTAGATATGCAAAAATGTCCCCAAACAACAGCTGTTAATTTAATGAGTCCAGAACTTTTATCGGGAGAAGATACATTGTATATTTTTTATGGAATTAGATTGAGTAAATTACTAAAATATTGTTAATGGTAATTTTAAAATACAAGTCAGTGGAATAACATAATTGTTAGAAGATGATATAAGAAAAGCAAGTATGCTCAAAGTATACACAAAAATATTTAGAAACACATTAAATTAAAATAGTAGATTAATTAAAACCTACTGTTTGTTCCTGTTCTCTAAATTAAAGGGCAATGTAAGTCATTCAGATAGGGTTTTCTAAGAATGTAGTTATATGTGCATGCTTCTAAAGCTAAGTTATGATAAAGGATTCACAAAACCCAAATATATCTTTTCTAACTGTCTAGAGCCACGTGGACAGTGTGAATTCAGAGGTACAAATAACAGGCATAAAAAAAATGGAAACAAATAAACAAGTGTCCTCCTAGACAGCATAAAACCTTAAACTTTCCACATCTAGTCTCAGGTAAAAATGGAATCAACTACAGTAAAGTCTGCAAAAGTCAGAACTTGTATAAGGTGGACATTTGTCAGAGAAGGAAAATTGAAATAATTTCCACTAAAACGAGTGATGGAAAAGTGATAACCCAGCACCCTATGAAAACAATGGCAGAACATTTGTGAGACCTGAAAAAACAAGGCAGTCCTGTTGAATTCTAACTCGCACAGTTTTCACTATATTTTGTGCTCTGTGATAGTGATCATTTCAAAAAAGGGCCACAAATATTTTAATGTCTGAACTAGTTGAAGAGAATAGATAATTTCAACAAGAAAATTTAAATATAAGATTTCTTAATACATTGTAAATTGATGTTTTAAAAAGATATGTCAATGAAACCACATTTATTTTAATGTGTCATTCACCCATTGCTATCAAGTCGATCCCAATGCATAGAGACCCACATTGGGGTTTCCAAGGTGGTATATCTTTATGGAAGTAGATTGCTCCATTTTCCATCCACAGAGTGGCTGGTGGGTTTGAACTGCCAAACTTCTGATTAGCTGTCAAATGCCTTAGGCACTACTCCACTAGAGCTCCTTTAGTAAGTCATATTCACTATTATTTTATCTCACTTATACTCTAAATATTTCATTAAAAAATACTTTTTCTAAGGATCAAAACTTAAGTTTTAGTATTTAAACTTTCATTTGTACTCTGGCTTTATTTAAAAAAGAAAATATTAAGATGGACATATTGTTTAGATAATCTGGAATATAAATGTGTGTGTGTGTGTGTATGTGTGTGTGTGTCTGATTAAAAATTTAGTTTTAATTTATTTTTTGCTAAGCTCATAATAATATAGTTAATATCTGGCAAAAAATTGTTAATGGATAATTTGTCAATAGGAGGACACTTTGAAATTTAAAATAGATTTCAGAATGCAAAATGAGCTTTGATATGTCACAGGTATAGAATAGATATCATTTTAATAATTAAAATAGCATTTGCATCAGCAGGTATTCTATTGTTGTTGTTGTTGTTATTTGCCGTTGAGTTGGCCCGACTCATAGCGACCCCTCCTTGGGTTTCTGAGGCACTATCACTATGGAAGTAGGATTGCCCAAACTTCCTTCCGAGGAGTGGCTGGTGGGTTTGAACCGCCAGCCTTCTGGTTAGCAGTCAAGTGCCTTAGGCACTATGCTACCAGAGCTCCTATAAGTGCATTTAAATATTATGTAGTCTTATTTCTTTCAGGTAAATTTTAGACAATGAGAATCCACGCTGGAGTCATACACACACACACACACATATATACACACATATACACAGTTATAAACAAGAGACATATTAAACACTGATGTATCTCAGTTAAAGAGCTCTGGTGACATAGCGCCTGAAGCATTTGACAGTTAACCAGAAGGCTGGAAGTTCAAACCCACCAGCCACTCCCTGGAAGAAAGACTGGGCAATCTACTTCTGTAAACATTTACTGCTTCAGAAGCCCAACGGGGGTCACGATAAGTTGGAATCGACTGGATGGCAATGAATTTGGTTTTGGTTTTTAGGTTTGCTATCTCCATTGCTCTGAACCAGTTATGCCAACTAAGGAAAAAGCAATCTCCCTGTGCTTTAGTCTCTTCATAAACAAAATTAGCAGAATATAACTCCCGTTTAATATATATAACAAATCGCTACCTTTATAAGTATTCATCCTCTATGACATTGTTTAGTCACTGAGTTTGGTTTTGGTTTTATCTTCTCCTCAGTTTTTTTCCATTCTTTTGAAATTTGTATTAAACAATCTTTACTTCCAACTTATTTTTAACATTATTCTTATAATGCAAGACAGTTTTTTTCTGTCCCAGTGGCATTCACATTTCCTGGTAACACGTAGTAAATGAAACAATAAACAGCATATTGGTGAAAGTATACTTTAACCTAAAACATGTAAAAACAAGGTTCTAGTTAGAATATTTTCACAAAGGTGAGAGTATGTTTTCTTGAATCTGGGTCTCATAAATTGTTTCAAGATATCTCCTCTAATATTAGACACACTCCACTTTCACAGTCTGGTCATAAATTAGCTCAACTTGTGAGATTATGGAGATTTTGATTGTCTGGTAAAATCAATTTGCTTTCTCAGGTATGTATTACAGAGTTGACACCAGCTCAATGCTACAGTGTTTCTGACTTATTCACAAATAGTAAAGTAGAATATAATAGAAGAAAACATATCTATATCTATATATGTTGTTGTTATATGCCGTCAAGTCGGACCTGACTCATAGCGACCCCTCCTTGGTTTCCAAAGCAGTATCACTACAGAAGTAGATTGCCTCATCTTTATATGTAGGTAGAGATATACATTAAAAAAAAAAAAAAAAAAAAAAAAAAAAAAACACCTCACTGCCTTCGAGTCAGATCTGACTCATAGAGAACCCTCCTTGGATTTCCAAGGTGATATCTCTATGGAAGTAGATTGCTCAATCTTCCTTCTGAGGAGTGGCTGGTGGGTTTGAACCACCAGCTATCTCCCAGAGATAAACATATAGAAATATAAACCTACTTTGGTCATGTTGTCACAATGCATCATTCCTTGAAGAAGGATATCATGCTTGGTAAAGTGGAAAGCCAGTGAAAAAGGGGGCAACCCCTCAACGAGATGGATTGATACAGCGACTGCAATGATGGGCTCAATTATAATAAGGACAGTGAGGCTGGTGTAGGAACAGACAGTGTTTTGTTTTGTGGTACATAGATAGGGTTACTATGAGTTGGAGGCTAATTGATTGCACCTAACAACAACAACAACATATATATTTCCATTTTTATTAAGCATAAATGTGCTCTTTCCTTGGAATCCATTCTCCATGTTTGCTTTCTTGGAAATATGCTGTAGTTCTTTGCCTATCTGAGAAGAGGTTAAATGAATGGCAAAATATATAATAAAGTCGTTCAGAGCTAGTTGATGGTGTTCATTTTGATAATCAAGAGAGCTTTCTTTTTTTTTTTTTTTTCTTTCTGACTGAGGGGAAACTGTCACATCCTATTTTCACTCTTTAACCAATAAAATTATTTTTCCAAATAATTCATATACATTATTTTTTTTAGGTACCATTGAGTCAGTTCCAATTCATGGGGACCACAGAACGAAATATCGCACTTGTTCCTGCACCATCCTGACAATCATTGCTATGTTTGAGCTCGTCGTTTCAACCACTGTGTCAGTCCATCACACTGAGGGTCTTCCTCTTTTGGCTGACCATGTATTTCACCAAGTATGGTGTCTTTTCCAAGGGTTGGTCCCTCCAGGTTACAAGTCCAAAGTAAGAAAGTTGAAGTCTTGCCATCCTTGCTTCTAAGGAGCATTCTGGTTGTACTTCCTCTAAGATAAATTTGTTCATTCTTATAGAAGTTCACGGTACATTCAATATTCTTCACAAATACCACAATTCAAATGCATCAATTCTTCTGTGGTTCCTTACTCATTTTCAGCTCTTTCATGAATATGAGGCTATTGAAAATACCATGATTTGAGTCGGATCTATCTGTCTTGAAAGTGACATCTTTCCTCTTAAAAACTTGAAAGAGATCTTTTGCAGCTAAGTTATGGGCACATGAGCTTCATAGTACAGGTTTTTGTTTTTGTTTTTATTTTTGTTTTTGTTTTCTGTTTGAAATGTTTTATTTTATATATATATATATATATATATATATAAATTTTTTAATTTTGATTTGGGTGAAATTTTACAGAGCAAATTAATCTTCAATACAGCAGTTCACATTTTTTTTTTCCTGACATTGACTGCAATTACCCACAATGTAATAGCTCTCTTCCTACTTTCTCTCCATAATTACTTTTACCAGTGTCCTTCCCTTCATGTACTCCTGCCCCCTGAGCTGTCACCATGTGCATACATAGCCCTTCTATTCTCCCATGATTGACATCTGTAAGGAGTGTATCTGCCTAATATAAATGTTCAGCTCATATCCCTGTCTTTCGTTTGGATGGAAGCCACAGGAGTGGATTCAATTCCAGACCTGAGGGGCAGCTAGGGGCCATAGTCTCAGATTCCATCAGGCTCTATCAGACCAGAAAATCTGGTCTTTTTTTTTTTTTAATGGTTTTGAGTTTTGCTCCACATTGTTCTCTCATTCTATCCAGGATCTCCTACAGAGATCCCCCTGTGAGTGGTAGAGAGTGGTAACTGGGCACCATCTAGTTCTTCTGGTTTTATAGTCAGTTGTACAGGCTAAGGATCACAGGGTGTACCTGACCCTTGGACTAATTATATCCATGTGTCTTTGGTTTTCTTCATTCTTCTTTGCTCTGGATGAGGAGAGACACATTTTTGCATCTAGGTTGCTGCTTGCAAGCTCTTTTGATCCAGTCACTGCTCACCAAAGTAGGATGTGGAACAATATTTTATGTATAATATGTTGAGCTTGATGTCCCCTGCGACCATGGTCCTGACACCACAGGTCCAACTATTCATTCTCTCTGGATAGTAGGCTGTGGCCAAGAAGTGACTACAGTCTTTTCCTTTGTCAGCTCTACTATATACCTGGGAATTCTTTCAGAAAATAAAAATACACTTGTAGAAACATTGTCAGCCAACCCTGTTCATGGTCATGGGCACACTCCCCCCTGCATAGACATACCTAATCATTCAGCTGTCCAACCATCTATCCACCCATATATCAATGTTCACCTTCACTGAGAACGCAGTGCTGTATGCACAAAAGGGTTCATCATTATTGTCTCTACCTCCCATGCACCTCTCTTTGTCTTCCTCTTCCTCAATGCCACCATGTTGATCACTCACATTTGGTACATTACTCTTCCCTTCACCCAAATCAATTCTTGCCTCTACCTATCTAGCAGTGTTCCCTCTGCTCCCCTCCCACCCCTGGTAACAAACAAAGAAAATTTCCTTCCATATAGAAAACTTTCCTTGACTTTTTACGATAATGGACTAATAAAATATTTGTCATTCTATGATTGACTTATTTCACTCAGTATAATGTCTGCCAAGTTAGTCCACATTATATGGTGTTTTGCAGATTTTATCTTATTCTTTAGGGTTGCATAGTGTTCCATTGTGTATATGTACCATGTATGGTTACTTATTCTTCTATTGATGGACCTCTAGTGAAGTGTTTTATAATACATTTTTGAAATAAATTAAATAAAAAATGATGTCTATATACAATAAAAACTCTGTGTTCATTGTAAATAAAATTCAATCTGTTCAAAATCATTCAAATAAAATACCATTAACCTTAAATTATTAAAACTGAACAGTGACTAATATACCATATATTGAATGATTAACATTACATATTAGCCATCTAATTATTTAGGATTTTTATGGGCAAGTCCCCCCTTTAGTCTTTGTCATAATTTAATATTTTTAGATATAAATTAATTCCTGAGTAAAAAGTGAGACTAAACTATATTTTGCCTACCAGAAACATACTTTAAATTCAAATATTCAGATAAACTAAATAAAAAAGGAAATAAAAATATGTGTCATATAATTAACATAAATAAAAGACCTATAGTGGCTATATTGAGACAAGAACAAAAATAGTCTTTAGAACAACAACAAAAAATATTCCTACATATGAATGAAGCTATTTCTTAGTGAGAAGAGGATCAGTTCATTGGGAAAATTTACAGCTATCAATAAATATGCATACAAAAGCAGACCCCCATAATTAGAAACAAAAAAATAAAAATAAAAAATGGAAGGAAAAATAGACATCAACAACAATAGTTGAAGATTCAACAGTCCACTTTAAATAATGAATAGAGCACCTAGGTAGTAGATTAATAAGGCAAATGAAATCATAAGTCACACTATAAATCAATGAAAAATAACTGACATCTATAGAACAGTGCACGAAGCAAGGGCACCATATATCTTCCTTTTAAGTAAATATTCTCTGGGATAGACTATGTGCTGAGCCTTAAAACTGCCCTCAATAAATTTAAGTGTTTAGAATCATATGTAGTTTGTTACCTGAACATGGAGAAATTCAAATAGAAATCAACAACAGATGGAAATTTGGTAAATTCACAAATATGAGAAACATAAATTATATACAACTAATTGATCAAAGGGAGCTCTGGTAGCATAGTGGCTAAGGCACTTGACTTCTAACCAGAAGGCTGGTGGTTCAAACCCACCAGCCACTCCTCGGAAGGAAGATGGAGCAATCTACTTCCGTAGTGATACTGCCTCGGAAACCCAAGGAGGGGTCAATATGAGGCCGGTCCGACTTTACGGCACATAACAACAACAACAACAATTGATCAAAGAAGAATTTAGATGAGAAATTTTAAAATGCCTTGAAATGAATGAAAACAAACAACAATATAGTAAAATGTGCGGGATACAGCTAAAACTGTCAAAGGGACATTTATTCTTGCAATGGTTATACTGAAAATAGAAGAAAGATATCACTTTGAAAACTATCATTCCATCATAAGATACTAAACTGTAAGAATAAACTACACTGAGAGTAACACATGTGGAAAAGGAAATAATAAGTGTTATAGTGGTGGTGGTGGTGTTGTTATGTGCCATTGAGTCGGATGTGACTCATAGTGACCCCTCCTTGGGTACCACTACAGAAGTAAACTGCCCAACCTTCCTTCCATGGAGTGGCTGGTGGGTTTGAAACACCAGCCTTCTGGTTAGCAGTCAAATGCCTTAGACACTATGCCAGCAGAGCTAAACAGATTAATAGATGAAGATTAGGTCATCATTTTTGCAAAAGAATAGAGATGTTTTCTCCAGTCTCTCAAACTACTGCACCAAATTCCTCAGCCAATTGAGTTAAGTTTTTAAATATAAACAGTAAGGATAATCAAGCTCTCGTAGCATAGTGGCTAAGACACTTGCCTGCTAACCAGACGGCTGGCGGTTCAAACCCACCAGCCACTCCTCGGAAGGAAGGTTGGGCAATCCTACTTCCATAGTGATAGTGCCTCAGAAACCCAAGGAGGGGTCGCTATGAGTCAGGTATGACTTGACGGCACATAACAACAACAACAACATAGTGCCTAAAGCAGTTGACTGCTAACCAGAAGGGCTGGTGGTTCAAACCCAGAAGCCACTCTTCAGAAGAAGTTTGGGCAATCTACTTCCATAAAGATACAGCCCCAGAAACCCAAGGAGTGGTCATTATGAGTTGGATCAAACTTGATGTCAGTGAGTGATCCTGATTATGGGTTATTTTGAAATGAGGAGGGTAGTCAGGGAGAGGAAGCTCCACCTGGCACCCCCACAAGGGCACTAGAAGCAGAGTTTATGTAAATAGAAGTTGCCTGGTTTTTACTTCAGTGTGGCCCACACCAGCATTCTTCTGCCTGACATCTTCCCCAAACCAGGCAAAGCCAGAGTGCAAAGATGACACTAGAGCTTCACCTTTACAAGAAGGTTTAAGGGGCACTAAATGATTTCTGAAATAAATTTGCCCTTAGTTTTCCCTTGAGAAACTTTATAGCTTTAGGTTTCACATTTAAGTCTTTGATCTATCTGTAGTTAGTTTTTGTGAAGGTGTGAGGTATACATCTTGTTTCATTTTTCTGCAATGGATATCCAGTTTTGCCAGCACAATTTGTTAAACACACAATTTCTTCCCCATTTAATGGCTTTCAGCCTTTAGTCAAAAATCACCTTCTGCAGTCTGAAATTGACCAAACATGCAATCAAGATGTGTTTATTATTACTCGTGATTGGAATATAAAAGTTGGAAACAAAGAAGAATCACTGCTAGCAGGAAAATATGGCCTTGGTGATAGAAATAACTCTGGAGATTGCATGATAGTTTCAAGACCAACAACTTCTTAATTGCAAATATCTTTATCAACAACACAAATGAGAGTTATACACATGGACTTCACCACATGGAGTACACAGGAATCAGATCGACAACATCTGTGGAAAGAGGCAATGTGGAAGCTCAATATCTTCAGCCAAAACAAGGCCAGGAGTTAACTGTGGAACAGAACATCAGCTGCTCACATGCAAGTTCAAGTTGAAGCTGAAGATAATTAAAACAAGTCCACAAGAGCCAAAATATAACATTGAATATATCCTACCTGAATTTAGAGACCCTTTGAAGAATAGATTTGAAGCACTTAACACCAATGACAAAAAAACAGATGAATTGTTGAATAACATCAAGAATATCATACATGAAAAAAACAAAAGTCCATTAAAAAGTAAAGAAAGGAAGGAAAGACCAAAATTGATGTTACAAGAGAATCTGAAACTTGCCCTTGAATGGAAAGTAGCTAAAGGAAATGGAAAAATGACAAGATAAAAGAGCTGAAAAGAGGATTTCAAAGAGCAGCTTTGAGAAGTCAAAATCAGTTATTATAATGAAATGTGGAAATATGCAAAGACATGGAGCTGGAAAGCCAAAAAGGAAGAACACGTTCAACATTTCCCAAGCTGTAAGACTGAAGGAAAAAAAAAAAAAAAAAGTCTCGAATTTCAATATTGAAAGATTCTATGGGTAAAATATTGAATGATGCAGGAAACATCAAAAGATGATGGAAGGAATATACAGAATCACTGTATCAAAAAGAATTGTTCGATATTCATCCGTTTCAGGAGGTAGCATATGAATAAGAACCAATGGTACGGAGGGAAGAAGTCAGAGAGCTGCATTGAAGTAATTGGTGAAGAACAAGCCTCCAAGAATTGACAGAATACCCACTGACATGTTTCAACAAATGGATGCCTCGCTGGAGGCACTCACTTGTCTATGCCAAGAAATTTGGAAGATAGCTACCTGAAGAGCTGCCTGGAAAAGATCCATATCTGTACCCATTCCAATGAAAGGTGATGCCATAGAATGTGGAAATTATCTAACAATATCATTAATATCATGAAAGTAAAATCTTAGTGAAGATAATTAAAGAATGGTTGTAGAAGTACATTGACAGCTTCCAGAAATGCAAGGAAGATTCAGAAGAGGATGTGGAAGGGGGTAAGGTCATCACTCAGACAGTCTAGGAGATTTGAGCCACCCAATGAAGGAGATCCATGTAGGTGCCAAGGACAAGGGGTTGAATTGTGGTAGGTAAGGTTATGTGTCAACTTGGCTGGGCCTGGTTTTGAGTACCTGGACAGCTGGATGTAGTCCATGATGAGACTGGTAATCAACTCCAGGGTGGAATCTGGTAAAACAGCTGAGTAGCTGCCTATGGATGTGGTCTGCTTCCAGTGTATAAGAAAACAGTTTGAGAATGTTCTGGAGACTTTTGGCATTCCTGGACTCTGTGTGTATCTGAGTCTTCACTCAGTAGCCTGACACACTGGCATTGCCGATATTGGGACTATTTCTGGACTTGACCTAGTCACCTGCAGTGTTTTTTGATAATCTCGGCACTGTGAAATGGCACTTGTTGGCCTTCTGTTTGTCAGCCTCAGGAGCCAGTGGTTGTCTCAGTTAAGAGAGCAAGAGGCAGAGCTGAATCCCAAGGTTGAGGGGCCTTCACCCAGCTCTTAGAGATGGCACTTTAAACTCAGACTTCTATGCTCCTAAATTGCAAGAGAATAATACCTGTTTCTTAAAAGCATTCTTCCTGTGATATTCCTGTTACAGCAGCATTAGAAAACCAAAACAGCAACTAACAACAGAAATGTTCTTATATTGCATACAAATCACCACACATTTGAATAGTTGTTATTCTGTGCCATTGAATATTAAAATTTCCATGAAGAATATGAAATCTAGAACAATATTTTATTTCACAAATAAGAGTGTGGCTACTAAATATATATATTTATATACAATCAATTGTATTGATAGTAATATCTAACTGATATTTTTACATTTTCACTCAAAAATTAGCTATTTTCATTGAAAAGATTGTTATAAATTAAACTTTTGTGTCCATATACATATAGGAGGATTCTGAAATGAGAGCTAAATATTAGTATTTGTCCCTATTAGTTCCATAAATTATATTTATTATTTATATAAATGATAATATTATTTAGCATAGTGTCTAAGGCACTTGACTGCTAAACAGAAGGATGGCAGTTCAAATCTACCAGCTACTCCTCAGAAGGAAGGTTGGGCAATCTACTTCCATAGTGATATTGCCTCTGAAACCCATGGAAGGGTTGCTATGCACCAGGTCAGACTCAACAGCACATAACAACAACAAAGACATTTATAACATGCTATATAATATAATCTACACAATTTTGTTTCTATATATGATAACGTCTTCCAAAAGGATGTAGGTTTTCTCTCATAAATTCAAAAGTTGAGTTTTAATTTTAATTTGGATAACTTTTTTGAAATTTTTGGTTTAAAAGTACATAATTTATTTACAGACAGTTAAGATTTTTCAAGCTTAATTTTATTATGTTCAGAAAACATACTGTAAATGATTTCAATATTGGGAATTTGATAAGAATTTCTTATTTACCAAGAACATAGACAATATTGACAAAGGTTATAATGAACCTTCAGAAAGCATGTAAATTCATGTCTCTATTTTTCTTACAATGCAAAAAAATCACATGGAAGCAGTGGCCTCTTTCTTCCTCTAACTTCATGAGGGGGAGGGAGGACTGAGAACATCAGCAGCCTAAGGCTGATTCTATGAGACAGAAGTCAGTCTTGCCACCACCCTCCACCCTTTTTACCAATTCTGACACCAACTCTCCCACCCACAGCACTCTCTAATTCTCTGATGGGTTTGAAAATTCATTTCAATGGTCACACAGAACTCACAGACAATATTCACAGTCATAAGATTTATTAGGGAAGAAACAGGTCAGGATACAGTTATCCAATTAGGACAACTTCTTCTCAGCTGTGCCACAAGCTTGGTCTCTCTTGTCTTGGTCTTTTCGGTACCCCTGAAAGTGTTACCAAGCTCTTTTAGCTCCGATGATAGGTGCCCAGAGAGGCACCCCTCTCTGCCAGCAGGCTCCTGCCTGATGGCACTCAGTTTTCCACTCCATGGGCAGGGAAGCCCACTGCTCCATCTCATGTTGGCCTCTAGATTCTGTGGGTTCTGATAGCACTGCTTCCACCACCTTTCCCATTTCTCTGCCATCTCAGTGCAGGGATTCCAAGCTCGACTCCATGCTCGACTCCACGCTCAGTCCCTATTAGAATGGGAAAACTGACCAATCACTGTATCAGGGTTCCATATAACTTATTTCTGTGGTCTCATCCTCCAGAGGTGCCATGAACCTTATTTACATAATTAACAATCTATCTAATCCCTTTGGTAGGCCATAAACAGCTCATATTTCCATTGTCCTACCCATTCATCTGGTGAGAGTAACAAAAATTATGACTAGAAGAAACAAATTAATTCACTGCATCACATACCTGCACCCTATTTATCTTCTAAATACTTCATTGTGTCACTTTTAAGAGGCCAAACCCTAAATAGTTCTCTTCTCTTTGGAAATCTACTCAACTGAATTTGTCTTGCCCTCTTATCTCTTGTTGCTCTTAAAATAAGATTTTTTTTTTTTTTTTTTTTGGTAATTTCATATACTTTGTCTAGTTGTTAACATAAGAAAAAGTATGTTGCAATCCAGTACTAACAGGAAGCATAAGACTGATCACACTAGGTTACCATTGCTACTGTATGCCATATTCCCATTTACCAAGTAAGTCTAATATGCCAATATGAAAGATGTAAAGCAGGTTGGTTTAAAAAGGAAGCCAGAATTATTGTGATTGCTATCAAAGGGATATGAAATTATGTCCTATTCTAGTCTTGCTGGCAAATATTTATGAGCAATATTTATATATGGTTACAATTTTATTGGAGAGAAAAGTTATCTACTGGGATAGAGTACAAAACTGTTTTCTCTTCCTAACTCTACCATTAACTTGCCACTCAACCTTGAGAAAAGCAATTCATTTTTGTGCAATTCAATTTTCTCATTTCTAAAAGTAAGGAAATGCTTACACTGGCTAGAAATATGATAGTGTTTAGGATGACTGCATAGGGAACACGTTGAATAGAGGAGCAGAGCCGCAAGTTATTCATCTTGTAGCTTGCCCTCACACAAATGAAATAGGCATTGAAACATACAACCCAGAATTTTCAGTGCATGTTTTATCTTATATTTTAGATTACTTTCCTATTATTTTATGGACTATTAACTAACATAACTATTGTTTTCTCAGTTACTATTGACTAATATATTACCTGGGACTAATAATAAAGAGACATAACAAAATGGATTAAAACCAAAGGGGAATTATTTTTAAACTTTGTTTTAAATTTTTATTTGTAGTAATTTGTCTAGTAAAATTTTAAAAATTGTGACTTTATAGGTAGTAAAAACACCAAAACAAAACAATATATTGTAACACACGCATGTGTGGAATTGAGAATATAACTATACACTTGAATTTATATACAGATTTGACAGAGGATATTTGTACATATGTATTTGAATATGCTCCAAATACATCTATGAGTATAATAGATCATACAGGGGCCAAAATTACGAAAACTTCTAACCATAACCAACAACACTAAGGGAACAAGTTGTTGGGCCTGGTGATTCAGAAGCAGGATTTTAGGGAACATCAAGGTCAATTAGCACAATATAGTCCACAAAGCTAATGTTCTACATCCTTCTTTGATGAGTAACCAACGGGGTTTTAAAAACTTGTGAGGAGCTATCTAAATTTCAACTATTGGTCTTTGCCTGTCTGGAGCAATGAAGAGTAAAGAAAATCAAAGATACATGAAAACAATTAGTCGAAAGAACTAATGGCTCATGTAAAACTTAGTGTCCATGGCCCTGAGACCAGAAGAACTAGATGGTGCATGGCTACCACTATGGACTTCACTGAGGGGTTTCACAATAGAAGGTCCTGGATAGAGTAGGAGAAAACTGTGGAATGAAATTCAAAATCATAAAGAGAAGGACCAGGCTTACTGGTCTGGTAAACTCTGTGGGAATCTCCAAGACTATGGCCCATAGTCACCCTTCAAGCCTTGAATGGAACACATTCATGTAGCTCAATTTTCAGCCAAACAATAAGGAGGTCTACAAGGTAAAAAAATAATGGTAGAAAAGTGTACACACAATCAAATATTAGAGATAAAAAGGCTATATTTGCCCAAAGACAAAGTTCAGAAGGCAGGAAGTGTTAAGAGAGAGTGATGGAAACAACACCAGGAAGAGTAAGAAAATAAATAAATAAAATTGCAAAATGTCATATGTTTTTATCTCATCAAATAAAGCTAGTGAGTTAAAGCAGAATGAATGGGACAGCTTTATTCATGCCTTTAATAATGCATACATGGTTATGTCAAAGTATTTTTCTGCATAGCAAACACTTTTTTGCTGTGGATCGATAATAATAACTTAATAGTTATACAACATATGCACATAAATATAGTCACTGGAACGTCATGCAATTCTATACAAACAGAAATGGCAAAGACAATATGAAAAGAGAAAACTTCTCAAACTGGATTTCCAGTTTCTTCCTGTGTTTCTTAGGTCAAATGTGTGCATTTCCAAGAGTTAGAAAGAATTTGATTATTTGTAACAGATAAAGACTGAATAACTGTGGTGAAAGGACAAAACACTGATGCATATCTTTCCTATTTTTAAACCATGCACTATTACCCTTGTTTTACTAAAGAAAAAAAAAAATATATATATATATCTTGATCTATGTACACATTCTGCTTAAGCATAATTAAGTATTCTAGAATTCTCTTTTTTTGCAATGTTATCTTTAAATTATTATTCACATAGTCAAATGTCTTTTCATAGTCAGTAAAATACAGGTAAACATATTTCTGGTGTCTTCGCTTTCAGCCAAGATCCACTGACATCAGGAACAATATTCAATATGCCCTTCGTCTTTTGAAGCTAGTTTGAATCCTTGGAAGTTCCTGTCAATGTACTGATGAAATAAGTTTTGAATTATCTTCAACGTATTTATACTTGTATGTGATATTAATGATATTGTTTATTAATTTCCAAATTTCTTGGTATAAATGAGTGAAGTCTTCCAGCATGAGATTTGTTTATTGAAACATCTTAATTGGCATTCTTTCAGTTCCTGAAGGCTTGTTTTATCCAACGCCTTAGTGCATACTGGACTTTTTCCTGAAGTACCATCAATTTTTTTTAATCATACTCAACCTCCTAAAATGGTGAAAGTCTACATATTATTTTTGGTGCAGTGACTGTATTTTTTCCATTTTGATTTGTTGTTTCCTGTTTCAGTCAAGTTTTTGCCAACAGAATCTTTCATTATTACAACTGAAGGAATTAATTTTTTCTTCAGTTGTTTCAGCTTAAGAAATGCCAAGTGCATTCTTCCTTTTTGGCTCTCTAACTCAAGTCTTTGCATATTTCCTTATAATACTTTACTTTGTCTTCTTCAGCTGCCCATTTATATATTCTGTTCATCTCTTTTCTTATCATTTCTTCCTTTTGTTCACCTACTCTAGATTCAAGAACAAGTTTCAGAGTTTCCTCTACTTTTCTTTTTATTAACCATGATTCTAAAAATTTACGGTACACAATTCAATCCATAACATTTCACTCTTTGTATCCCCAAAGTTCACATTCGTCTCACATGATAAAGCACATTCACCCTATCATATCATCACACAAGTCTCATCCCATTCCAGTATCAATTCACTGTGACTTCTGACATCCATTTTGGTGTTATTGTTTTGTTTTGTTTTTTTCTTTCTTATTTAAGACGTTTTGATTTCTCCCTGTAAGACGTCCTTGATATTGCCCCATATATCAACTGGTCTCCAATCATTAGTATTCAATATGTCAAATCTATTCTTGAGATGGGAACTCTGGTGGCCTACCACCTAAGCCATTGGTTTGACTGCTAACCAGAAGACTGGTGGTTCAAACCTACCAGCCACTCCTCGGAAGGAAGTTTGGGCAATCTACTTCTGTAGTGATACCACCTGCGGAACTCCAGGAGGGGTCGCTATGAGTCGGATCTGACTCAATGGCAGTGTGTTATTTTGTTTTGTATTCTTGAGATGGTCTCTAAATTCAGGTAGTACACACACACATGGTGGGGCTTTGGCTCTCATGGACTTGTTTTAATTTTTTTAGCTATATGTTGTACTTACGCATGAGCAATCGATAATCTGTTCCACAGTTGGCCCCTGGTCTTGCTCTGACTGATGATATTGAGTTTCTCTATGGTATTTTTGCAAAGATATAGTCAATCTGATTCTAATCTATTCCCTCTGGAAAGATTCATGTGTATAGTCACAATTTATGTTGTTAAGCCATTCGTAATGAATAAGTCATTGGTCTGGCAAAATTCTATCATGTGATTTCAACCTTGTTCTTATCACAAAGCTCATATTTCCCAGCTACTGATCTTTCTTTATTCCAACTATTGCATTCCAATCCCAAGTAATTAACTTTGCACCTTAGCTGCATGTTTGGTCAATATAGGACTGCAGAAGTTGATGAAAATCTTCAATTTCTTTCATCTTTATCATTAGTCTTTGGTATGCAATTTGAGTAATAGTTGTATTAACTGGTCTTCCTTGTAGATGTATGGATATTATCCTATCACTGACCTGACAACATTGCATTTCAGGATAGTTCTAGTAATGTATCATTTTTTATCCTTTTGCAATCAATGTGATGCTATTCATCTTTATTTTTGATTTCCAGCATAGTATACCATATGATTTTCCAATTTGAAATGGCCAATTCCAGTCCATTTCAGCACACTAATGCCTCAGATGTCAATCTTCAAATGTTCCATTTCCTTTTTGACAGTTTTCAATTTTCTTTAATTAATGATTCATACATTCCATGTTCTATCAGAAGTGGATGTTTCCAGCTGTTTTTTCTCATTTAAAAATTTTATTGAAAGTAATTCAAAAATGGCTGCAGCTGTGCATCAACAGGGAACTGCTTGAAATTCAAACTAGATTCAGGAGAGGATGTGGAACAAGCGATATCATTGCTGATGTCATAAGGAGCTTGGCTGAAAGCAGAGAATACCAGAAAGATGTTTACCTGTTCATTGCTGACTATGTAAAGATATTTGATGGTGTGCATCATAACAAATTACAGATGACATTGAAAAGAATGGGAAATGCAGGACACTTAACTGTGCTCATGCAGAACCTGTACATAGACCGAGAAACAGGTATGCCAATAGAATAAGGAAACACCATATGGATTAAAATTCTGAATGGTGTGTGGTCATATCTTTTAACTATAATAAGTCAATCTGTATGCAGAGCAATAATCTGAGGAGCTGGACAATCTGAAGATGAATGTGGCATCAGCTGTTTTATCTGGTTTTTGGCTGTGTCACATTAACAAGAGAAGCTTCCTAAAGCTTATTAGATCCACATCCTCATGTTTGAGGAGGCAGCTCTTTCTCAGTGGTATATTGAATGCTTTCCAACAAGAGGGGTTTGGGGTTTATATTCTGACAGTATATCAGACACTCTCCTCTACTCTCCACATGGTTTACACTAACCTTTTTTTTTTTTTTTTTTTAAGACGTAGATCATCAGGTTTTTGCTCCTAGTCTATCTTTGTCTGGAAGCTCTAATAAATCCAGTCCACAATGGGTGACCCTGGTAGTAATATCAGTGGCATAGCTTCTAGCATCATAGCAATATCTGCAAATCACAACAGTACTACTAATTGATGTACAGGTGATAGAATACAACTGATACTCACTATACAAAGTTCTGGCATATATTATCCTGTACATAATTTTGAGTGAGGAATATCAGACAAATTCATTTGTTCTGAATATTTCTCTGAGGTTACGACAAGCACAAGATCAGATACAGGGATAGGAACATTGGAGTCATGCTTGAGCATCTGTTTGTGGGTAAATTTTGTTACAGTTAGAGGACCTGGGCAGGAACAGTGGAGCTAATATTTCTCAAGGATCAGGAAAAAAATTAGCAGGTCTTCAGCAATTTGTATAGTATTTATTAGGCTCTTGGTATATGTTGCTACTGCTTAACTGACTACACACCTGGAGTTTTTCCATTTTAGCATACTATACACCTAGTGTTTTGCCATGCAACTATTTTTTGCCCTTTACTCAAACACTGGCTTGAGATAGATCTTTGCAGAACATCCTGTGTTTCTATAAGTTGCAAATTAATTTCTAGGAACTGACCACTCTTGGAACAATTTACTTCTTTCTACCCCTAGCTGGCTAACAACCAAAGTCCTCCGAGCCTGATTGGTGCATTTGTGAGCAAATGAGCAACCAACAACTTACTTCCTTATTTTACCCTACTTAATTCACTGACAAACCACTGCAGAGTGCGGGCTGATGCCTTTCTACGTTTCAGCCCATCTGCTGCTGGGTGAAATAAAAAAACCTTTCTTTCCTTTAATTTAAACTTAGTTCCTTTTGACAACGTACATCCTCCGTCCAGGCCCTCGAAAAGGTCCTCATTTCACCCCCTGCTTCAATCTTACCGATCTTTCTAAAACCTTTATTCTCTATACTAACAGATGGCAGGGGATAGCATTAGGCATATTGGGACAAAATATGGACCTGACCTCAAAGTTGTTGCCTATCTGTCAAAATGTTGTTGTTGTTGTTGTTGTTATTTGCCGTCAAGTGGGCCCCAACTCATAGCGACCCCTCCTTGGTTTCCGAGGTAGTATCACTACGAAAGTAGGATTGCCCAACCTTCCTTCCCAGGAGTGGCTGGTGGATTTGAACCGCCAGCCTTCTGGTTAGCAGTCAAGTGCCTTAGGCACTATGCTACCAGAGCTCCTATCTGTCAAAATAGCTGGACCCAACTCTAAAAGGGTGGCCAGAGTGCCTATGGAGCTCAGGAATGGCAGCACTTTTAACACGAGAAAGCCAGTAATTGACTTTTTTCTCAACCCATGATGGTATATTTTTCTCATTCCCTGACAGAATTTCTCTCAAACGGGGCAGCCAATTTCCTTTCTCCATCCAGACTCCAAACTGTACACCTTACTTTCATATAAAACCCCCACATCACCCTAAGTAGGTGCACCACTTTGAACCTAGCCACCCTTCCTCTGACTCCCTCCTCAGAACCTCCCATTCCTATAATGATTTCCTAGAACTAGCACAACCTTGTTTTCCTCCTATAACTAACAGACTTATACCTAATGCCTCAGACACATGGTTTATCAATGGGAACTCATACATAAAAGATGGGAAGAAAGTAGGAGGTTATGCAGTATGTTCTTCCACTCAGATAATTGAAGCCAAACTTCTACCTCCAGGAACTTCTTCCCAAAAACTGAATTCATAACTCTTACCCAAGCTTTAACACTGGCCAAAAGACAAGCCATCAATATATTTAATGATTCCCGTTACAAATTCCACATTTTGAATTTCCATGTAGCCATATGAGAAGAATGTTTCTTACTTCTCAAAGTTCATCAGTTACAAATGACAATTTAATACTTCTCCAAACCGCCAACTCCCCAAAGCAGTAGCAGTAATACATTGCAAAGGACATCAGACAAATACAGGGACCATATCAATAGGCAACAATAAAGCTGACAAAGAGGCAAAACGGGCAGCATTACTTCCAAGAACTGAATTACAACTCTTAGCAGTTCCCACTACCAATCACACTTACTCTCCTAATGAAATAAACCTCCTCACCCAGTCTGGAGCAGTCTGGGGGAACTCCTGGCTCACCCTATCTGGGAAACTAGCACTTCCTGAAGAACACACTTTATAAATTTTAAACTATTACCATCATTCTTTACATGTAGGATTTAAACCTCTCCTTAAATTTCTAAAACCGCTTATCACCTGTCAAAATCGAACATCCCATTTGCTATTTATAACTTAAAACTGTCCCTTCTGCTCTCAGGTATCATCCTATCATCATCAGGCCCCCGTCCATCATTCTCTACCCACCAAGCCCGAGGGCAAATACCAGGCCAAGGCTAGCAACTTGGTTTTACCCATATCCCAGCAATACACCACTTAAATACCTTCTAACCTTTGTGGACACTTTCTCAGGCTGGACTGAAGTCTTCCAAGAAACCTCTGAAAAAGCCTCAAAAGTAACCCAGCCTTTGACAAATTACACCATCCCTCAATTCAGTCTGCCTGCTTCTCTCCAATCTGACAATGGCCTGGCCTTCATTTCCAAGGTTACCCAGGGAATGACCAGTTCCCTACACATCCAATGGAACTTGCACATTCCCTACCACCTGCAGTCATCAGGGAAAGTAGAGAAAGAGAACTCTACACTTAAAAAATCATTTAACCAAACTGTCTAGAAACTAGGGAAAATTGGCTTACACTGCTCCCAATAGCATTAGCAAGACCTGGGCCCCTACTTTCCTTAGTCCTTTTGAACTCATGTACAGTCTTCCTTTTCTTTTGGGCAACTTCTCTTCTTCTAAAATCCCTCTAGGCCTCTACTTACCAACTCTTAACCTCATCCAACAGCTCCTTGGACAACATGCAGAGAAAATACTCCCAGAACTTACTACTGAATCCTCCCATCTCAAGTCCTTGAACCAGGGGATTGGGTACTTCTAAGAGAACTAAACACTGTAGAAACACTCAAACCTAAGTGCACAGGTGCCTATCAAGTGTTACTGACTACTCCTACTGCAGCCAAACTTTGAGGGTTGTTTTCTTGTTTTCATACCTCTGTTGTTGTTGTTATGTGTTGTTGAGTCGTCTTCAACTCATAGAAATCCCTCCTTGGGTTTCAGAGGCAGTATCACTACAGAAGTAGAATGCCCAACCTTCCTTCTAAGGAGTGCCTGATGGGTTTGAACCACCAGTCTTCTGGTTAGCAGTCAAGTGCCTTAGGCACTACACCACCAAAGCTCCCTTCATACCTCTAGACTTAAACATACTACTTTACCAGAAAATCCAGACGAGCTAATTTCAGAACATGGACCTGAACCTGAACTATATCAACCAGCAGATCACCACATAAATCAGGATAAACAATACTGAACCATATCTCTCTCTCCTTGGAAACTCCGGCTGACCTGCATCCCAGAGGAGGCCATTGGACGATGAGGAAAATTTCATAAGCACTGTAGAATTGACTTCTGACACCTTTTTTTCATTAGTTCTTACCATACTTTTCTCTCTTCCCCACTTACCAGAGTCAAAGGAGGCTCTCCTCACTCTACTTTGGGAATCATACTTGTTGTTGTTGTTGTTGTTAAGTGCTGTCGACTCATTTCCGACTCATAGCGACCCCATGCACAGCAGAACGAAACACTGCCTGATCCCACACCAGCCCCACAATCCCTGCTATACTTGAGCCCATCATCGCAGCCACCATGTCAATCCATCTCGTTGAAGGCCTCCCTCTCTTTCGTCGACCCTCCACCCTACCAAGCATGACATCCTTCTCCAGGGAATGGTCCCTTCTTACAACATGACCAAAATAGGTGAGACGAAGTCTGGCCATTCTTGCTTCCAAGGAGCATCCTGGCTGCACTTCCTCCAGGACAGATCTGTTAGTTCTTTTTGCAGTCCATGGTACTTCCAGCATTCTTTGACAGCACCACAACTCAAAAGCATCAACTCTTCTTCGGTCTTCCTTATTCATTGTCCAGCTCTCACATGCATACGAGGTGACTGGAAATATCATGCCTTGTGTCAGGCGCACCGTAGTCCTCACGGAGATATCCTTGCTCCTCAGCACTTGATACAATTCCTTTGCAGTTGGCTTTCCCAATGCTAAACATCGTCTAATGTCATGATTGCTGCTCCCGTTGGCATCGATTGTAGAACCAAGCAACGTGAATTCTTTGACAACCTCAATCTTCTCTCCATTTATTGTGATGCTGCTCATTGGTCCAGTTGTGAGGATTTTTGTTTTCTTTATATTGAGACATAATCCATACTGCAGACTGTATTCTTCAACCTTCATCAGTAGGTGCCTTAAGTCATCCTCACTTTCAGCAAGCAAAGTTGTATCGTCTGCATATCTCAGGTTGTTAATGATTCTTCCTTCAATCCTGATACCACATTTTTCTTCATATAGTCCAGCTTCTCAGATTATTTGCTCAGCATATAGATTGAATAAGTGTGGAGAAAGAATACAACCCTGACGCACTCCCTTCTTGATTTTAAACCATGTAGTGTCCCCTTGTTCTGTTCGAATGACAGCCTCCTGGTCAAGGTACAGATGCTTCATGAGTACAATCAAGTGCACGAAAATTCCCATTCTTCTCAATGTTATCCATAATTTGTCATGATCCACACAATCAAATGCCTTTGCATAGTCAATAAAACACAAGTCAACATCTTTCTGGTATTCTTCGCCTTGAGCCAAGATCCATCTGACAACAGCTATGATATCCCTTGTTCCACGTCCTCTTCTGAATTCAGCTTGAACCTCTGGAAGTTCTCTGTCAATACACTGCTGCAAACGTTTATGAATTATCTTCAGGAAGATCTTACTTGCATGCAATATTAATGATATTGTTCTATAATTTCCACATTCTGTGGGATCACCTTTCTTTGGAATGGGCACAAATATGGATCTCTTCCAGTCAGTTGGCCAGGTAGCTGTCTTCCAAATCTCTTGGCAAAACTGAGTGAGTGCCTCCAATGGGGCATCTGTTTGTTGAAATATCTCAATCGGTATGCCATCAATTCCCGGAGCCTTGTTCTTTGCCAGTTCTTTCAGTGCCGCTTTGACTTCTTCCTTCATTACCATTGGTTCTAGATCATATGTCACTTCCTGAAATGGATGAAGATAGATCAGTTCTTTTTGGTACAGTGACTGTGTATTCCTGCCATCTTCTCTTGATGTTTCCTGCATCATTCACTATTTTGCCCATAGAATCTCTCAATATTGCAACTCGAGGCTTAAATATTTTCTTCAGTTCTTTCAGTTTGAGAAATGCTGAGCATGTTCTTCCCTTTTGGTTTTCAGACTCCAGGTCTTTGCACATTTCATTATAATAATTGGCTTTGTCTACTCGAGCTGCTCTCTGAAATCTTCTGTTCAGCTCTTTTACCTTTTCATTTCTTCCATTTGCTTTAGCTATTCTCCGCTCAAGGGCAAGGTTCAGAGTCTCTTCTGACATCCACTTTGGTCTTCTCATCTTTTCTTGTCTTTTTAGTGATCTCTTGCTTTCTTCATGGATAATGTTCTTGATATCTTTCCATAATTCATCTGGCTTTTGGTCTTTGGTGTTCAGTGCCTCAAATCTATTCTTTATATGATCTCTAAATTCAGGAGGGATATCTCCAAGATCATACTTTGGCTGTCTTGGACTTGTTTTAATTGTCTTTAACTTCAAGTGGAATTTGCATATGAGCAGTTGATGGTCTGTTCCACAATCAGCTCCTGGCCTGGTTTTGGCTGAAGATATTGAGCTTTTCCACCGCCTCTTGCCACAGATGTAGTCAATCTGATTCCTGTGTGTTCCATCTGGTGAAGTCCACGTGGACAGCCTCCATTTGTGTTATTGAAAAAAGGTGTTTGCAACGAACAAGTCGTTGGTCTTGCAAAATTCTACCATACGAGTTCCAGCATTATTCCTGTCACCAAGGCCAAATTTTCCAACTACCGGTGATTCTTCTTTGTTTCCAACTTTTTCATTCCAGTCACCAGTGATAATTAACACATCCTGATTGCATGTTTGGTCAATTTCAGACTGTAGCAGCTGATAAAATTCTTCAATTTCCTCATCTGTGGCTTTGGTGGTTGGGGCATAAATTTGAATAGCAGTCCTATTAACGGGTCTTCCTTGTAGGCATATGGATATTATCCTATCACTGACAGCATTGTATTTCAGGACAGATCTTGAAACCTCCTTTGTGATGATGAATGCCACGCCATTCCTTTTCAAACTGTCATTCCCGGCATAGTTGATCATATGGTTGTCTGATTCAAAATGGCCAAAACCAGTCCATTTCAGCTCACTAATGTCGAGGATATCATTCTTTATGCATTCCATTCCCTTTTTGACAACTTCCAATTTTCATAGATTCATACTTCGTACATTCCATGTTCCTCGAGTTGCAATATTGAGAGATTCTATGGGCAAAATAGTGAATGATCCATTAATGGATGTCTGCGGCTGTTTCTCTGTTACAGGGTGACTTTGTAGACTATATCCCACACCAACTTTACTTGTGGCTTGACTTAACCCACCCCTCATGATAGATCGAAAAACAATCCAACACTCTTTCTTTGGGATTTTAACCTTTCTCTGGACAGTTTTATTATTCACTTTCCTATTGATTAAATTGTGCCTCCTACCTAAAAGTTGGAACTGCACTTACCTGCTAAAATGTTCTCAGTTTTCATCCTCCTCCTCTCCCACTACTCCTTTTCCCATTTCCTGTCCTGTACTCTGTAGCCTCCATGGCAAACACCACTGCTGAGTTATATGCCAAACTGTAAATGATTCCTAATGCAAAGGGGACTACTGGGTATATCTCCCATTCTCTCTCATGAAAACCCTGGTTGCACCAGTTCCCTTAATTAATTGGACTCAATATAGTGGTCAAATGTTCATCAACCTAAGAAAAAGGAGCCAGTACTCAGCATCCCTTCTTGACAAATATCAAAGGAAACTGCCCCGTTCAAAACTATGCCCCACCTGGGGAACCCTGACAATTAACAGCTATCTTGCCACTCAGGTCCCAGTATGTATCAAATGAGGAAAACCTACAGGTGTGGCCTTAGGCATCCTTGCCACAGAACAATGTAATTTCACTCAAACCGTACAGGGCACCACAGACCATATAACCAAGAGAGAAATAATTCTGTAATAATTCCTGGAGGGAAGAACACAGGGGCAGGGTACATAGATTCAATCTCACAAAGTCTCAGATATTCAGGACCTTCTAGGATCAGCAACTCAGGTCTCCTGAACAGACAATCAACATTTTGTCACAGGCTTCCTGCATACACTGGCAACTGCCTAGGTGTTGAGTCATGGCAAAAATGCTTAAAAACTCTCCCACTACTCAATGCCTACAAATCCCAGGACCAGAAACCCCCGCCTAGGTCTGGATAGACACAAAAGAATTTCTAAACATATTGAAAACAAGTCAGGGGACATTTGTCCACCACCCAAAGGTTCATTGCAGTCCCTATATGGTGCCTTACTGGGCTCCACACTGCATGTAGGGGAAAAATCAGGCTGACGGTTCTCCTTCAATTGTGGCTTCTGTCTTCAGAGACAAAGAACATATATATTTTTTTTTATTCTGCATGGAACAAATACATATCTATGCTTACCAACTAACTGGACAAGCACCTGTACTTTAGTATTCCAGGTCCCAGATGTAAAAGTCACAACACCCAACCTGAGTATCTCAATCCCCTTTTCTGTCCCCATGAGAGCAAAAAAGCAATGCATGGAGTTCTTCTCCCATTATTTACTGTTAGGTACAAGCATGGAGGCAGGAGGATTAGGCACCTCAGTCCACATATATAAAACCTTATCTCAAGGTTTTGTATATGTCAGAATCCCCATGAGAAATAATACAGGGACTACAAGAATTACAGACCCACATTGATGCTTTAGCAGCTATGGTGTTACAAAATTGAAGGGGACTTGATATGTTAATGGTAGCTCAAGGGGGTCTCTGCATGGCTCTTCAGGAGGAGTGCTGCTTTTACACCAACAGATCAGGAATTCTTCAGGAAGTTAATACAAAATTAAAGAACAGGGCATCCAGTTTATGTAAACAGACAGCGGACACTTGGGGATTCTTTTCAGGATCATTAAAATGGATAATCCCTTTTCTAGGCCCCTTAACAGCCATTATTTTTATCATTGCCGTCTCTCCCTGTTTAGTAAGATTGGTGACAAGGGAATTTTCCTCCCTAATGCAGACCCTAGTGATGATGATGATGGAGAAAAGTGGAAAAAGTGGACCCCACCATCAACTGGATTCAACCCCCAGGCAGGAAACCACAAAGCAGTAGGACACATCTCTTTCAAATGGAGATTAACACATAAGATCCAGACCTCAAGGAAACTCCCAGTGAAGGAGACAATACATGGTCCCATCTCAGCTGGAAGTAGCTAGAGTTGTCATTGCCCAATATCCCCCACTCACTGGGAGCCCCCACCCATGGGGGAGAACTACTCTCCTGGGTTTTTTTTTTTTTTTTTCCATTTTAGCAGACTGTACACCTTGTGTTTTTTCCATTCTACTATTTTTGCCCCTAACCCAACTGGAGGTTTGACGTAGTTCTTTGCAGAACATCTTGTGTTTCTATAAGCTGCAACTTAATTTCTAAGAACTGACCATTCATGGAACAATTTACTTCTTTACACCCCTAGCTGGATAACAACCCAAGTCCCCCAAACCTGATTGGTGCATGTGTGAGCAAGTGACCAACCAAAACTTACTTCCTTACTTTACCCTACTCAATTCACTGACAAACCACTGCACAGAGCTGATGCCTCTTTAGGTTTCAGCTCATCTGTTGGTCAGATGAAATTAAAAAAAAAAAAAAAAAAAACTTTCTTTTAATCTAAGCTTTGTTCCTTTCGACAAGAGACACCTAACATTATTTAGTTAGGATTTGGAATAAGTAGAGAAAAATATGGAGCTTATTTGGGGATTTATGTTCTTTATTTTTTCCCTGAATAATGTAGCCACTATTTTATCACAGAATCATAACCCCAAGAGGTGGAAAGCATTGAATTTAGGAAACAAGAGTGTGAAGTATTACTAGGAAAGACTAAGACTAGGGACAGTGCATACTGAAGTATAATCAGCACACCAAGTCACAAACTATATGAATAAAGAGTGTGTTGGAACTTTACATTTCCTGATTTAATAATAAAGACAACAAAAACTACAATAACAACAATAATTTGGAATAATCTTGATGGCAACTAACAAAAACAACTAAGAAAAGTAAGGAAAATATAGTCCTTCTTTGGAAAAACCATGTGCAGTCCCAGTTACATAGCATTTAAATGTATTCCATGGTATTTGGATTTATTTTAATTTACCCTGCATTACATGGGCAAGGAAACAAAAAAGATGAAGTCAAATAATTTTCACTTATCACTTTTTTCAGATATTCTTATTAATATCTATTTGTTTATAAATCAATAGCTATTGCAAAGCAATGTCTGGAGGAATATGTGTATATAGATAGATAGATGGATAGATAGATAGATAGATTCCCAAGAATCTAGGATTTTCATAGGAAAAGTTACAACTGTGTAGGAATCTTTCAGCTGAAGAGTCTAAACTGGGAACTTAGATGTGTGAGAACTTTTCAATTCAATGAAAATGAGGAAATCTGGAGTTTGTGTTTGATGAGGCAAAATTCCTAAATATCTTACTATTGACACTTAAAAGTTAACTAATTATTTAGCATAAGTATCAATTGGCCAATAACTCTCCGAAGAGCTCTGTGGTGCAAAGATGAAAGTATTCTTCCTCTAAACAATGGGTCAGTTGGTTATCTACTTCATGGAAAAAAAGTGAGGTAGTCTGTTTCCATAAAGATCTAAAGCCTTGTAAAGCCCGTGAGGCAGTTCAACTCTGTCCTTTAGGGTTGGTAAGAGACAGAATCTACTGATGGTATTGGGTTTGGTTTTGGGTGTTGCATTTTAGATTTCCACCCTTTACAATAAAATTAATTAGATTCTCTTTCCTTTGTACTGAAGGTAAATTATTTCTTTTTATATTATAATATATGAGCATTCCAACCTTATGGGACAAAGCACTGAAACTTCATAATCCATATAGAGTACAGCGTATCCAAGATGTTTTATTTATTTATTATGCAATGGGCTTGTGGTTAAGATGTGGAGAATGACATCAATCAGATTGGAACATCCTACTCTAACTATTTTCAATAAGACCATAGTAAACTTACTGATAAGAGTTCTGGTGGTGTAGTACCTAAGGCATCTGACTGCTAACCAGAAAGCTGGAGGTTTAAACCCACCAGCCAATCCACAAAAGGAAGACTGGGCAATCTACTTCCATAAAGATTTACTGTTGATGAAATCCAAAGGGGGTCACTATGAGTCAGAATCAACTTGATGGAAGTGTTTGCTTTTTTGTTTTTGTTTTTGTTTTAGTGACTCTTGAAAAATTAGGGAAAAGAAAAGATTAAATTGCTATGTTTGGTGATGCTATCATATATAAAGTCCAAATTTTCCAAATTGATGTTATAGTTACTTAATTCTATGTATAGTGAGCTATTGTACAGTACAGTCTTCCTCCCTACTTTGTTGTGTACATCACTGTCACCTACTATGTTAGCAAGTTACTTCCATAATGCTAGTTACTGTGACTCATTTATTTATTTTTCCCCCTCATCACCAATCATAGAGTGTGAAAGGAAGTGAGTTCTCAAAAATATTTGGACAATGTGATCAAATCTGTATTGTTTAATCCTAAACACATTGAACCAAATGCCCACAAAAGGAATTGCTTCAATTGGTTTCAACTTTATCAGAAACACCAAGGAAAGTAATATCTTGAAATAATAATAAAAGAACAAAATGTGTGGACACAATACATACATATACAAAATTCTCTTAATATAGATTGAATTGGGTGCCCAAAAAAAAAATGTGTTATAAATCCTAATCCCTATACTCAGGGAAAGTTTTCTGGTTGCATAGTGGTTAAGCCCTCAGCTATTAACCTAAAGATCAACAGTTCAAATCCACCAGCCATTCTGCAGAAGAAAGATATGGCAGCCTGCATCTGTAATTGACAGCCTTGAAAACCTATGGGAAAGTTCTATCCTGTACCATAGTGTCATCATGAGTCAACTTTGCAACAATGATTGATCTGTGAGTTTTTAAAATACTTTTTTTTAATTCATTTCCCTGATTAATATGTCAATTTTCTTTCTTTCTTTTTTTTAACAACCAATTATATAATATATATAAGGCAGAATATAAAAACTGTGAACCTAATAATCAGAAAAATAAACAGCTCTGTAATACAAATGGTTTTAGAGATAATGACTTAAAATTTTTAAATGAGTAGTGTTTTTTTTTTTTTTTAATCAAATTTTCAACTACCAAATTTATAAGATCAATGAATGCGTAGGAAAACCAATGTGAAAATAATTTTGGCAAGACTAAAATAAACAAATAAATGAAAGCAGGGAGTAAAGTTCAACATTGTTCAAGCTTAAAGTAATTTTTAAGATTTCCTTGCCTTCGACTTGCTTCAAGAATCATGAACTTGAAAGTACCTTGACGACTTCTGATTTTTTTGTGGAGTTCAAGAACAATGACTGAAAATGTGTGCAGATGATAAGCTCCCTTGGAGTTTATCACAGCTCAACAGCCAAAAGATTCAAATAGCTCCAGTCAGAGGCCCGTGGAGATACTGGAAGAAGAGTTAATATTACAAACAAGATCAGTGCCCCATGATTTCACCTGAAATACAGATTTTTGCTTTTGGTTTTAGTTAAGCAAATGGCCCTAAGTTTTGAATAAAGCTAGAGTCAGAGATAAAACAGACACACACACACACACACACACAGAATAGATGGAGGGAGAAGTATGAAAGAGAATAAAACAATGAGAAAGAATGAGATGACAATTGCACAGTTCAAAATGATAGCCACTGGCAACATGGAATTACTAAAATATAAATAAATAAATTTAAATAAAATAAAAAATTTAGTTTTTCAGGCATACTAAACACATTTCAAAAGCTTAAGTGCCACGTGTGGCCAGTAGTGACCATACATAGATATTGCCAATATACAACATTTTCATTTTCTCAGAAAATTCAATTGGAAAAAGCTGATACAGAAAGACATAAAGAAATGAAATAATAGAGATGTATTTAGAATCCTAAATTGAGTGACAAGAAAGAGTTTTTAGGGGTTAGGAATTGAATTTAGAGAGCTAAAGAGATATAAATAATCCAAAAAAAAAAAAAAAAAAGTTTCAAATAATTCATTTATTTTAAAGAGATTAAGAAAGAGTGAGATACAGGGATAATGTTGACACAAAAAGCCCAGAAGACAATACTCATCTAATTTTTTTCTGACAAAAAGAAAAAAAAAAAAAGTTGACAATCTTCAGGTTATGCGCGGTATTCAGAATTTAAAAAACTGATTGCCAAAATACGCTCATGGGGATCATAAGCTGAGCATAAGATTACTTTCAGTTTCTTTCTTTTGGCTTTTTAAAACTACTCAATTTTTAAATTTCAAAACTTCTCACCTTTCCTTTCCCCCTTCCTGCAAGTAAAAGAAGAGCTACTTTACTGTGGCAGGAAGTAAGGGGGAGAAAAAGGGAAAAGAAAATATGAGAAAATCAAACATAAGAAAGAAAAAAAAAAAAAAAACTCATGTCATTGAGTCGATTCTGACTCATAGCAACCCCTCTTGGATTTCTGAGGTGATAGGTATTTATTTAGTAAAGTAAATAAGTAAATTAGAATAAGTAAATTTTAGTAAAGTAAATAAACAAATTAGAAGTAAAGTGTCCCATCTTCCTTGTGCAGAATGGCTGGTGGGTTTGAACCACAAACCTTCTAGAAGTCAAATGCCTTATAAAACTTTTTAAATAAAAATTTTAAATATTTAGAATTACTTAAACTTTTAATATTCTTCACTTTCACCATTATTATGCAAAAAATGAGTTGTGAAATGCATAGAGGCTATCAATTTTAATAAATAAGTTTCTAATATTGACAAATGTAAAGCAATAATAAAAAGAAATTATCTGGATATATTGCAATAAAACAAATTATTCTTCAGGCAGTCCGTGCTGCATTTAATATTCTTTTTTAAAACCACAATTCAAATGAATCAATTATTCTTTGTTGTTGTTAGGTGCCTTTGAGTTTCTTCTGCCTCATAGCGACCACATGCAGAGCAGAACAAAACACCGCCTGATCCCGTGCTAGCTCCATGATCCTTGCTGTACTTGAGCTTATTGTCACAGCCACCATGTCAATCCATCTCGTCGAAGGCCTTCCCCTCTTTTGTGGACCCTCCACCTTGCCAAGCATGACATCCTTCCCTAGGGAATGGTCCCCTCTGATAACATGACCAAAGTAGGTGAGATGAACTCTGGCCATTCTTGCTTCCAAGGAGCATTCTGGCTGCATTTCCTCCAGGACAGATCTGTTAGTTCTTTTGGCAGCCCTTCAGCATTCTTCGCCAGCACCACAACTCAAAAGCATCAACTCTTCTTCAGTCTTCCTTATTCAATGTCCAGCTCTCACATGCATAGGAGGCAAATGGAAATATCATGGCCTGTGTGGGGTGCAATTTAGTCCTCAAGGAGACATCCTTGCTCCTGAGCACTTGAAAGAGTTCCTTCACAGCTGACCTACCCAGTGCTACACGTTGTGTAATATCCTGACTGCTGCTTCCATTGGGGTTGATTGAGGCAGTATCTCTACGGAAGTAGATTGCCCCATATTCCTTCAGAGGAGTGGCTGGTGTTTTTGAACCACCAGCCTCTGGTTAGCAATCAAATGCCTTAGGCACTATACCACCAGAGTTACTTTAATTTATATAAATCTACATGTTGCACATATGTATATATTTATTAGTATTAAATATGAACAGCAGATGTTGCTAAGAGGTACTTAATTTGCATTTAATAAATGTTTAGTGAAAACTGACCTGAAAGGAAGAATTTACTTATGATATTCTCTTAGGATTATATTTGTATCTGATATGTTTTCCATATTGTAAAACCTCAGAAAGAGGGAATCCTTCAGGAAACTCCACTTCCCCTGATTATGATAAACATAAAAACATCAAGTCTCTTGAAAAGAAAATACCATTAGAGACTTTGTGAATGGCTATAGAGTGGAAAATTTTATGCAAATGTGGATAGTTGTTATTACAAAGTAAGGGACTTGGGAATTATCATGCTGTATTTCTTCTTATTGTGTAGTTTGAGAGAGTTATTATGTGCCCTCTGTCTCACTTTGAATTTACTCTTCAATTTAGTAAAATTAATAATCATATGATAGAAGTGTGAAAAGTTGTTGCTGTTGTTAGGTGCTGATGAGTCATGTCAGCATATATATGAACCACATATGCACCAAGAACGAAAAACTGCCCGGTCCTGCACCATCATTGCAATTTTTGGTAAACTTGAGCCCATTGGCACAAGCAGTGTGTCAGTCATCACATTGAAGGTCCTCTGCAAGCATGGTATCTTTCTCCAGGGATTGGTCCATTCTGGCAACAAGACCAAAGTCCTTGAGGCAAAGTCTGGACATTCTTGCTTCTAAGAACATTCTGACAGAACTTTTTCCAAGACAGATTTGTTAGTTCTGCTGGCAGTCAATATTATTGTTAGTATTCTTTGCCAAAAACACAACTCAAATACATCAATTTCTCTGCAGTCCTCCTTAGTAAATTGCCCAGCTTTCACATGCATGAGAATCTAAAGAAAATGCCATGGCTTTCATCACACACACTTTAGTCTTCAAAGTGACATCTTTGTTCTTTAACACATTAAAGCAGATTTGTCCAGTGCAATATGTCGTCTAATGTGTTAGTCATCTTCCTTTAAGATTAAAGCTGAGGAAAACTTATGGAGCGATTGTACTCTTTACTACAGTGTTAACAGTTTTTGTTACCTAGTGCAGTTGTGACAGGATGACTTTAACAAACAGGAGTTTATTCTTTTACCATTTGGAGGGTTTATGTCCAAGGTTAAAGTGACAGGTTCTAGAGGCTGAGTGAAAGCCCCTCAACTTGGGCTTCAGCTCTGCCTCCTGCTCTCGGTCCAATGAAACTAGAGGCTTTTCTTTACTCAGACAGCTGCTGGCTGCTGAGACTGATAAGCCCAACGATGACAAGTAAAAAGTCACTGTCCTGATGTTACCAAACTACATAACAGGCCATTAATTCAAGCCAATTGAAAGTTGCAAGGTCAGCAGAGCATGGCAGGTTGCTGAATAACGACACAGCTACATGTAGGGTTCAAGAGTGCCATAAGCTAGAGAGCGTTCCCCAAGGCTTTTCCTTATATTCCAGAAGCAGACCACAATCCTAAGGCAGCTACTCAGCTGCTCATAGTAGAGTCCACCACGGAGTTGATTACTAGTCTCATCATGGGGAATACTACATCCAGCTGCCTAGGCACTCAACCGGGCCCAGCTAAGTTGACACACAAACTTAACTACCACAGTTACTATGAGTCAGAACTGACTCAGTGGTAGTGGATTTGGTTTTCTGGGTTTTGTAGGGTTGTTATGCATCAAAATCAACTCTGCAGTGTACAATGACAACAACAACAATGTATTAGGTACTGCAGTATTCATATTTAATAATGTTATGACAAATGTTCTATAGTCATTTGGGGTAGGTATTATGTTTTCCACATTACAAGAGGTATTAGGTAACCAGACACTAAGAAGGTAAGCAAATTACCTATAATCAGCTGTAGGTCTTTAGGAAAAGAAATTCTTGGGACACTGTGCTTAAATTCTCAGCTGTTGACTGAAAGATCATTGGTTCAAACTCACAATCTACTCTGAAGATAACAAAGTGTTTTAACCTTTCATCATACTTGATCAATCTCTATTCTGAGCAATTCATCTGAGAAGCTGGACTTTATGAAGAATGTGCCATCAAGATCGGGGGAAGAATCATTACCAACCTGTGATATGATGATAACACCACTTGGCTTGCTGAAAGTGAGGATGACTTGAAGCACTTACTGATGAAGATTGAAGAATACAGTGTGCAGTACAGATTGCATCTCAATATAAAGAAAACAAAAATCTTCATAACTGGACCTATAAGGAGCATCATGATAAATGGAGAAAAGACTGAAGTTGTCAAAGACTTCACATTGCTTGGTTCTACAATCGGTATCAATGGAAGCAGTCAGGACAGCAGACGATGTATATAGCACTGGACAATTCGGCTGCAAAGGACCTCTTTCAACTGCTGAGGAGCAAAGATGTCTCCCTGAGGACTAAGTTGGACCTGACACAAGCCATGATATTTTCAATTGCCTCGTATGCATGTGAGAGCTGGACAGTGAATAAGGAAGCCTGAAGAAATATTGATGTTTTTGAGTTGTGGTGCTGGTGAAGAATGCTGAAAGTACCATGGACTGCTGAAAGAACTAACAAATCTGTCCTGGAGGAAGTGCAGCCAGAATGTTTCTTGGAAGCAAGAATGGCCAGACTTCGTGTCACCTGCTTTGTTCAAGTTTTCAGAAGGGACCATTCCCTGGAGAAAGATATCATGCTCGGTAAGGTCGAGAGTGGACGAAAAAAGGGAAGGCCCTCAACAAGATGTATTGACACATTGGCTGCGATGATGGGCTCAAATATAGCAGGGATCATGGAGCTGGCATGGGATGGGACAGTATTTTGTTCTGCTGTGCATAGGGTTGCTATGAGTCGGAGATGACTGGAGGGCACCTAACATCATCAACAACATCTACTCTGTGGGAGGTATAATTTTCAGTTGGCTTCCATAACAAACACAACCTGGAAAACCAATGGGGCTTTTCCACTCAACAGGGTCACCTTAATTCAAAATTGACTGGCTAGCACACAATAATAACAAAAAATTTCTTCCCAAATCATACCAATCAGGATAGAAAAAGTAAAATAAACCATCCTTGGAGAAAACTGAATTTGCCTTTTCAAAGGAGGGTGTATTGCACTAAATTACTTAAAATAGCCCTTCTAGCTATAGTTTCTGTGATTCCAACCCAATGACTGAGTTGTTGTTAAGTGCTGTTGACTCATGTACAACTCATAGTGACACCATGTACAACAGAACAAAAAACTGCCCAGTCCTGTGCCATTCCCACAATACTTGTTATAGCTGAGCCCGTTGTTGCAGCTACTGTGTCAATCCATCTCGTTGAGGGGCTTTCATTTTACCAAGCATTATATCCTTCTTCAGGGAATAGTTCTTTCTGACAACATGATCAAAGTAGGTCAAAGGAAGTCTGGCCATTATTGCTTCCTAGAAGCATTCTGGCTGCACTTTCTCCAGGAAAGCTTTGTTAGTCCTTTTGGCAATCCGTGGTATTTTCAGTGTTCTTCACTAACACCACAACTCAGAATTCCACGGTGGTAAATCTTAACAGAAGTAGATTGCCCAGTCTTGCTTCTGTGGAGTGTCTGGTAGATTTAAACCACCAGCCTCCTGGTTAGCAGTAAGATGTACATGTTGTTTTCGTTGTTAGGTGCCGTCAACTCATTTCCAACTCATAGTGACCCCACGCACAGTAGAATGAAATGCTGACCAATCCCGTGCCAGCCCCATGATCCCTGCTATACTTGAGCCCATCATCGCAGCCACTGTGTCAATCCATCTCATTGAAGGCCTTCCCCTCTTTTGTTGACCCTCCATCTTACCAAGTATGACATCCTTCTCTAGGGAATGGTCCCTTCTGATAACATGACCAAAATAGGTGAGACAAAATCTGTCCATTCTTGCATCCAAGGAGCATTTCAGCTGCACTTCCTCCAGGACAGATCTGTTAGTTCTTTTAGCAGTCCACAACTGAAAATCATCAACTCTTCTTCAGTCTTCCTTATTCATTGTCCAGCTCTCACATGCATACGAGACAATTTAAAATACCAGTCTTTTGTCAGGCACACCGGAGTCTTCAAGGAGACATCCTTGCTCCTGAGCACTTGAAACAGTTTCTTCGCAGACGACCTGCCCAGTGCTACACGTTGTCTAATGTTCTGACTGCTCCTTCCATTGGCATTCATTGTGGAACCCAGCAATATGAATTCTTTGACAACATAAATCTTTTCTCCATTTATCATGATGCTGCTTATTGGTCCAGTTTGAGGCTATTTGTTTTCTTTATATTGAGACGTAATCCATACTGCAGACTGTATTCTTCAATCTTCCTCAGTAAGTGCCTCAAGTCATCCTCACTTTCATCAAGCAAAGTTGTATCATCTGTGTGTCTCAGGTTATTAATGATTCTTACTCCAAACCCGATGCCATGTTTTTCTTCATAGAGTCCAGCTTCTCGGATCATTTGCTCAACATATAGATTGAATAAGTATGGGGAAAGGATACAACCCTGACACACTCCCTTCTTGATTTTAAACCATGCAGTGTCCCCTTGTTCTGTTTGAATGATAGCCTCCTGGTGAATGTACAGGTTCCTCATGAGTTCAATCAAGTGTTCAGTAATTCCCATTCTTCTCAATGTTATCCATAATTTGTCATGATCCACACAATCAAATGCTTTTGCATAGTTAATAAAACACAAGTAAACATCTTTCTGGTATTCTTTGTCTTGAGCCAAGATCCATCTGACAGTAGCTATCCCTTGTTCCACATCCTCTTCTGAATCCAACTTGCACTTCTGGAAGTTCTCTGTCAATGTACTGCTGCAACCATTTTTGAATCATCTTCAGTAAGACTTATTTCTGTGTGATATTAATGATATTGTTTGATAATTGCCACATTCTGTGGAATCACCTTTCTTTGGAATGGGCACAAATATGGATCTCTTCCAGTCAGTTGGCCAGGTAGCTGTCTTCCAAATCTCTTGGCATAACTGAGTGAGTGCCTCCAATGGGGCATCCATTTTTTAAAATATCTCAATGGGTATTCCATCAGTTCCCAGAGCCTTGTTCTTCATCACTTCCTTCATTGCAGCTTCAACTTCCTCCTTCAATACCATTGGTTCTAGATCATACACCACCTTCTGACGTGGATAACGATCGACCAGTTCTTTTTGGTACAGTGACTCTGTGTATTCCTTCCATCTTCTTTTGATGTTTCCTGCATCATTCAATATTCTGCCCATAGCATCTTTCAATATTGCTACTAGAGGCTTACATTTTTTCTTTAATTCTTTCAGCTTGAGAAATGCTGAGCATGTTCTTCCCTTTTGTTTTTCCAACTCCAGGTCTTTGCACATTTCATTATAGTAATTGTCTTTGTCTGCTAGAGCTGCTTTCTGAAATCTTTGGTTCAGCTTTTTTATCATGTCATTTCTTCCATTTCCTTTAGATACTCTCTGCTCAAGGGCAAGTTTCAGAGTCTCTTCTGTCATCCACTTTGGTCTCCTCTTCTTTTCTCGTCTTTTTAGTGATCTCTTGCTTTCTTCATGGATAATGTTGTTGATATCATCCCACAATTCTTCTGGTTTTCAGTCATTGGTGTACAATGCATCAAATCTATTTTTTAGATGGTCTCTAAATTCAGGGGTATATATTCAAGATCATATTTTGGCTCCCATGGACTTGTTTTAATTGTCTTTAACTTCAAGTTGAACTTGCTTATGAGCAACTGATGGTCTGTTTCATAATCAGCTCCTGACCTGGTTTTGGCTGAAACTATTGAGCTTTTCCATTGCCTATTGCCACAGATGTAGTCGATCTGATATCTGTGTGTTCCATTTTGTGAAGTCCACGTATATAGCCACCATCCGTGTTCTTGAAAAAATGTGTTTGCAATGAGTAAGTCTTTGGTCTTGCAAAATTCTACTGTGCAAGTTCCATGCACATGAGGTGATTGAAAATACAATGGCTTGCTTAGGCACATCAAACCCATCAGCCATTCCTCGGAAGGAAGACTTGGCAATCTACTTCCATAGAGACACTACCTCAGAAACCTAAGAAGAAGTATCTATGAGTCAAAACAACTTGAATGCAGTGAGGCTCTTTTTGTTTTGTTTAGGTTAGATGCACCTTAGCCTGAAAAAGGACATCTTAGCTCTTCAATACTTTACAGAGGTCTTTTGCAGCAGAATTTCCCAGTGCAATACATCATCTGCTGTCTTGACTGCTCCTTCCATTGGTGTTGATTGTGGAACCAAGTAATATGAAATCTTTGACAATTTCAAACTTTTCTCCATTTATCATAATAATGTTTATAGGCACAGTTGTGAGGACTTTGATTTTCTTTATGTTGAGATGTAATCCATATTGCAGACTGTAGTCTTAAATTTTCTTCAGTTCATGCTTCAGGTCATCCTCACTTTCAGCAAGCAAAGTTTTATCATCTGAATATCACACATTGTTAACGAGCCTTCCACCAGTCTTGATGCCATGTTCTTCATTTAGTACAGCTTCTCAGATTATTTGCTCAGCACACAGATTGAATAAGTATGGTGAAAGGATACAACCCTGATACAATAACTTCCTGATTTTAAACCATGTAGTAACCCCTTGTTCTGTTCGAATAACAGCCTCCTTATCTATGTACAGGTTCCTCATGAGTAAAATTAAGTGTTCTGGAATTCCTATTCTTCTCAATGTTATCCACAATTTGTTATGATCCACACAATCAAATGCTTTGCATAGTCAATAAAACACAAGTAAACACCTTTCTGGGATTCTTTGCTTTCAGCTTTGATCCATCTGACTTCAGCAATGATATCCCTCATTCTATATTCTCTTTTGAATCCAGCTTTCATTTCTGGAAGTTTTCTGTCAATGTACTGCTGCAACTGTTTTTGAGCTATCTTCAGCAAAATTTTGCTTGTGTGATATTAATGATATTGTTTGATAATTTCCACCTTATGTGGGATCACCTTTCTTTGTAATGGGTACAAATATGGATCTCTTCCAGTCAGTTGGACAGGTAGCTGTCTTCCAAATCTCTTGGCATAGACAAGTGGGTGCCTCTGGTGTGGCATCCATTTGGTAAACATCTCAATGGGTATTCTGTCAATTCTTGGACCCTTGTTCTTCACCACTTCCTTCAGTGCAGCTTCGACTTCTTCTTTCAATACCATTTGTGCTTGATCATTTCACTTCCTGAAATGGATGAACATAGGCCAATTCTTTTTGTTACAGTGACTTCTTTACTTGTATTCCTTCCATCTTCTTCTTCTTCTTCTTTTTTTTTTTTTTTAATTGTGATTTGGGTAAAAGTTTACAGAGCAAATTCACCTTCCATACAGCAGTTCACATACACTTTGTCTCATAACATTGACTACACTTTACCACAATGCAACAACTCCCCTCCCACTTCCTCCCAATTGTTACCTCTTCCCTGTTCCCACCCCTACATGCACTCACTCCTTCCCCCTGAGCTGTCTCTCTGTGCATAAATAGCCCTTCTTTCTCCCATGATTTTTCTCTCCAAGGAGTGTATCTACCTCAGGTAAGTGTTCAGCTCATATGCCTGTCTTTTGTTTGGCTGGAAGCCACAAGTGCGGGTTCAATTCCAGACTTGGAGGGCAGCTGGGGGCCACAGTGACAGTGGTTCCACCACGCTCAATCAGACCAGCAAATCTGGTCCCCCCCTTTTTTTTTCCAAATGATTTTGAGTTTTGTTTCACATTGTTCTCCCTCTCTATCCAGCATCTCGTACATAGATCCCCCTCCAAGTGGTTGACAGTGGTAGCTGGGCACCGTCCAGTTCTTCCAGTCTCATAGTCATATAGGCTGTAGATCACATGGTGTACCAGTTTTTAGGACTAATTCTTTCCATGAATCTTTGGTTTCCTTTTTCTTCTTTTGCTGTTTCTTGCATCATTCAATATTTTGTCCATGATCTTTCAATATTACAACTCAATACATGATTTTTTTTTTTTTTTCCTTCAGTTTTTTCAGCTTGAGAAGTGTAGAGCACGTTCTTCCTTTTTGGTGTTCTAACTCCAGGTCTTTGCACCTTTCATTATAATAATTGACTTTGTCTTCTGAAGCTGATCTTTGAAATCTTCTGTTCAGCTCTTTTATCTTGTCAACTCTTCCATTTGCTTTAGCTACTCTCTATTCAAGTGCATTTTTCACTCTCTTATGACATTCATTGTGGTCTTTTCTTTCTTTCCTGTCTTTTTAATGACCTTTTGCTTTCTTCATGGATGATGTTCTTGATGTCATCCCACAATTCTTCTGGTTTTTAGTCATTGGTATTCAATACATAAAATCTGTTCTTTAGATGATCTCTAAATTCATGAGGGATATAATCAAGGTCATATTTTGTTTCTCTTTTAATTGCCTTCAGGTTCAACTTGAACATACGTATGAGAAGTTGATGGTCTCTTCCAAAGTCAGCTCCTGGCCTTGTTTTGGCTGAAGATATTGAGCTTCTCCATCAGCTCTTGCCACGCATGTAGTCCATCTGATTCCTGTGTACTCCATTGGGTGAAGTCCATGTGTATACCTACCATATTTATTGTTGAAAATATGTATTTGCAATGAATAAATAGTTGGTCTTGCAAAAATCTGTCATGAGATCTCCAGTGTTGTTTCTCTCACCAAAGCCATATTTTCCAACTATCTGTGATTCTTCTTTGCTTCTTGTGACCCACCAAGTGAATTGATGCTGCTAATGCATGTAGGTATATAGTACCTGTGATGGTTAATGTCATTTGTCAACTTGGCCAGGCCATGATTTTCAGTGGTTTGGTATTATGCAATGATATAATTTGACTGTTATTTAATGATGTAATTGCCCTCCCCTTTCTTCTCTGATATATTAATCCTCCATTTTGTGATGTTTTATAAATCTTAACCTCTATTCATGTGGTTATGGTCCCATTTGGGAATGACTTGTCTGTTAATGTTAATTAGACAGGATTAAAGTTTGATATATCTCCTGTCACCACCTTTGTATAGAGTTTGACTCAAGATACTACTTTTACTTTAGTCATCACCTGGTAACTCTTATTCAAGTCATGCTATTGCACTGCCTTGCTCAAGCAAGGAGACTTTCTTTGAGGTTGTGGTCTGAATCCTATCTATGTTGATGCTCTGACAAAGTTCTCTCTTGCTCTGAATACTGCATCTGGCTCATCATCCCCTGACCTCTAGTTCTTGGAATTTGAGCTATCAGCCTGTCATCAGAACTGATTTGCCATCTTCCATAGCCAGTGACCTAGCATGTTGTCATCTGAACTGTCCATTTGTGTTCATCCACCCTTGCAACAATGTGATTTAGAAGCATCCTTTAGCCTGAGGCTTTACCCACAAATTGGTGAATTGCTACCTTCCACATCTCCATGAACCATGTCCTTGGTGGATAGTGAGTTCCGTGAGATGTTGCAGTTAATTAAAGAACTCAAAAAAGGGAGGGAGGCTACTGAGAGGAGAAGTAGTTGATTTTAGAAATAATGGAAAAGTTGGACATTTGGTTTATATTTAACCTCCACCTCATAGAAATCAACTTTGTGCTGATACTTCTAAAATAAATTATTCATTTAGTTAGTAAATTTTAAAATATTTCCTTTTGATGTGTATGTATACTTTCAAAAATTACAGATGAATTCAGGATGAGCTTAATCACAAAAGTTGAGCGTGGTTATTAAGCATACTACTATGTATTCAGTCAATAATTGATTTGATTCTTATAAAAGTTAAAATTATTTTTGCAAAATATACTATAGGAATGGCTAGGAGGATGATTCTTGATTCCTTTGTTTATTTCATATGTCTTTGATCACTGAGAGGAGAGTGTTTTTTTCTTTTTTTTTTCCTCCCAAAAACAACTTTAATCTGTGCTTGAATTTGAAATCATGAAAGACTAGATATTTATAGAGCAAGAAGTTAGAATAGAGAAAGATAAAAAAAAAAAAAGTAGATAAGGGCATTAGAGAAACTTTATATAATCTGTAATAAAATAAATTATAATTTAAGGCAAAATGATTTATATTAATAAAGTCTAATAAAATAAAATAACAAGTTGCAGCCAGCTTTCGGAGGGCTGGACTGCTAGGGCAGGCTGGGAATTGGGAGTGGAGCATTTTGGAACAGCTAAGGGGGTCAAACTTACCTGTCAGTTTGTCATCCTGTGGTAGCTTATGTGTTGCTGTGAAGTGGTAGGGCACGCAGGCTCCCGTCTGACTACACCGACTGTGATAGAGTTCCTGTGGGCCCAGAAGGTAGTTGGGAGTGGGGATGGCCACACCTCCGTTCACCAAGCAGGTATAGGGTGTAGTAACAAGAAGAA